>NW_021635301.1:0-120695 GCF_004799145.2 Neltuma alba | reverse complement strand
TTCTTGCGCCCATGTTTTCTTTGTTCTTGACTATTATTCCCAAGCTTTTCCACCGAAGTCGGTGGAAAGCTGGGTATTTTTTATTTTTTATAATAAAATATTATTATATATTTTTAATTACAATTTTTTTTATAGAGAAAAAAATAGTATGTTACAGAAAACACTAAGAGAAAGTGTTTAAAACCATTGGAACCAAAAATAAAATTTTTGGAACATATACTACCCCTATTTGGCCAATGTAAAATGAAGGAGAAGGAATGCGATTTTGTAAAATATGATTTGATATTTAGATTCTACATGAAAAATTATATAGGAATAAACCAAGAGATTGATGAAAACCAGGAGGAATTAATTAAATCAAAAATCAAGGAAAAAGTGGGTTAATTGAACTTAATGTCAAGCAATTGTGTTTATGCTTGAATTATTGATAATTTAAGGTGCATTTATGCATGAATGAGAAGGATCAAGGGGAACACTAACCTTTGAGAAGGCCAAATTATATAAAGTAAAAAAGTAGCATTGAATCTATAATTTGATTGTTTTTCCTTGCTTGCTAAATGTATTTATGTTGCTTGCTTTGTGTTGATTGGATTATGTTATGGGAATGGTTGATTTTTGATGATTGATATGCTTTGACCAAATGCATAATGATATGGCAATATGAGTATATACTTGTTTTCTTTCATGGCATAATGCATGATTTACTTGGGAATATTTTGAAGTAATGTGACATAATACATTATGCAGAGCTTGATTAATATGATGATTATGATTCACTGCCATTGAGATTTCTATGAAATCTCATTCCTTTATATTCCAATATTCACTAACTAGGGATTGGATCAAGCAAAGAGAAAGGAAAGGGATTCAATTTGGAGGATGATTGAGCTTGATGTTATTGAAATTATGTTTTATAAATTATTATGAGTTGTCATGTATTATTGTGAACTATGTTTGAATATTGTATCAATGATTAAGGATGCTTTATATGTAAGCAATTGAGTAAGGACCCATGTTTAAGTATGTATTATGTGATTGGAAAGGTTAGGTGAAACGAAAGGAAAAGAAAAGGCAAGAATGTATGGTATGGGATTAAAGTTAACTTTTTTAGGGTCAAGTTTGACCAATGAGATTTTGAGCAATTGGATGAATCTAGATCTGAAATTTGACATGCTGGTAGATCTCATTTTTATCTTTAAAACAAGTAATAGATCACCAAATTTGGAGTTTTATGCTAAGAGATATGTCTTTCCAAAGTTGGGCTAAAATACTGAAAAATTGGAAAATGATCATATGAATAATAGAACTTGGCAAATTTTTTGGCTCTATTTCATAATACTATGATGCCAATGAGTATTTTTTCCTTATAGTACACATGGCAAGCTTCAAATAGAGTTGAAACTACCTCATTTTGATTTTTCTATAATTAGTTATCAATTTTCAAAAGTGACGAAAATTTTTTGTGAACAGTGAATAGTACTTGAGGACTTTTTATGACATCAAGTCGCAACCTAGGAATCTCAAGCCGTGACTTGACAACAAAGGTTGCCTCTGTAACCTCAAGTAGCGACTTGAAGGTACCAAATCGCAATCTGGACTGAAATTTGAAAACTTTTCAAATTTTTAGAAATTTTCTCATATTTAAGGCTCATATAATGATTCTAAAAGGTTCCAATTATCATATAATAGGGTAATAAATGAGGTGTGATAATTTCTGACTCTTTCTATCCGAGTCCTGCAACATGCTACCTAACAACTTACCATACTTAGAATGTTTTAAGAAAAAGTCTAACTATAAACATGACATAAAAAAGTACAAAGGTCCATTTGATACGAAGCATTGAAAATGAGGAATAAGGATTAGGATTAGGTTTGAGAAAAATCATTAAATAGTGTTTAGTATGACTAATTTCTTATTACATGGGATTTAGTGCTGGAAAAACAGGCCAGCTCGCTAGGCCCCATTTGAAAATGTGCCTATTTTATGAAGTCTGGCCCTTATATAAGTGGCTCGGGCTAGCTCGTGGGCTTTTAGGCCCATTTAAAATTTTTTATTTTTTTTATATATTTTGATTTGCTTAAAAGAAAAATAATAAACCTAATAAAATTCCAACTTCCAATCATTAATATTAATAAAACAAAATGCTAAATTGTCATCCAAATTTTCAAAGCTAAACCAAATTAAGTCATTGTCCTAAACATTATAAAAAGTACAACATAAACACTTATCATCAATATGATTTTTATCACTATCTTCAATATCAACAATATTTGACTGTACTTTACTATAAGTAAGCTCTTTTTTAGTGATAAAAATATCAAGGTTTTCTTCTTCAAATAAAATTCACTTATCAAGTTTTGTGGTATCGTTATTATTTTATTTTAATTTGAGATACATTAAAATTGAAAGTCATAATTTTTTAATTCAAGTTACAGAATCACAAGTTATATAAGTATAAAAATACTTCTTTATCAAATATATATATATAATTTAGCATATTGACACATATAATATATATCAAATTATTATTTAATGTTTAATTAACTCATTTTTTAAAGTTCAATCCAACAAATCATTATCTAAACTCAAGTAAATCAAACTATTTTGTGAAATTCAACTAAATATTTAAAATAGCATTAACAATGTAAAAAAAATCATATTAACTCATATAAATAATTTTTTAAAAAATAAAAGGGCCTAAAGAAGTCAGCCCTCAGCCTGTTTAGGCCATCAGCCCATTAGGGCTGACCCTTTAAGGCTTGTTTTCAATTTAAGGGGCAAAATCACAAGCCATCCCTAGTAATTTTCAAGCTTAAATGAGCGGGCTCGGCGGCCTTGGCCCGTTTTCTCGACTCTAATAGGATTAGAAATCCCATGTAGGTGAGATTAGAGATACCACCTCCCCCTATGGTATTTTACAATCCCACATATATGGATTTGCTCAATCCTAAATAATAAGTAATCATTTATACTAAGCACTCTTTTAACATTTTTCAATCATAATCTCAATTCTTACTTCTCATTTTTAGTACTTCATACTAAACAAGACCAAAGGATACAAATAGAAGCAATAGAACCACTCATTAAATCCTTAAGTAAAAAAAATTCAAAATTTAAAATAAATGTTATTGGGTTACTATTTATCATAACCATAAAATTAGCCTGACTTTGAAAATCATAACTAAATCTAAAAAAATCAAAATGAGGTGATTTCAAGTTCTATTTGAAGCTTGCTAAATAATATTCATGGAAAAATACTCTCTAATTATGAACTCATTACACTTGTGCCCAATTTTCACGCAAACATACATTGTTCATATGGTCAAATTTTCTTTTTTTTTTTTTTAAATTTATGCTTAACTTTGGATAAGCATAACTTTTTGTACAAAACTCCAATTTTAATGAATTGCCACTCATTTTAAAGCTAAAAATGATATCTATTAAACTTTTAAGTTTGTGATCAAACTTTTTCATTTGTTTAGAATCATATGGTCTCTAAAAATAAGCTCAATTTAGGTCATTTTTATCCCTTATAAGTACCAATCTTGTTTATTATACCATACCAATGCATGGGAATCCTTTATCATATAAAACACCAATGATTATACTTCATCTACATTATACATCATAAAGTAGCCATTGAGTCACCAAAATATAATTGTTACACATTACATACTTTTAGCCAAAAGTCCTTAGCTAGCTTAAAACAAGTAGTCTTCAAGCTATTGCCACATCCTTACCCTTTCTTTTTTGCATTTCCAGCCCCTAAATGGTTTTGATTTAACGATAATGGGAGTGAAATTTCATAGAAATCTCAGTAGCAAAGAACCACAATTAAAATATTAAGCAAGCAGGGCATGTTAAGCTATATGTCACATACTATTTACATGTTATCAATCGATGTTCATTTCATGGAAAGGGAGCAAAACATCATACCAATAGGCAACTCAACAATATACATGGCCAAATACAAGGAGTCAAGCACATCATCATATATCTAGCTTTACCACATGATGGCATACAAACAAACAACAACACACTGTAACAAACTATGCAAGCTAACGTCAATTTGAAAGTTCTATGCTATCTTTCCTCAAGTTTGAATTTTTGGCCTCTTGCCTTTCCTTTTGATTCTCCTTGTATCCTTGTGTAATGTCTATCAATCATGCATAATGATACTTCATATTACTACTTAAATCAATATAAAATATTAATACATACCCTTTAACCCCTTTTTCTTTGGTTTTAAGAGCCATTGTTTCCTTGTTGTTTTTGCTAACTTTCTTAAGTCATTCATACACAATTTTGCATGTGGAATTCATATATCTATTTAGTTTTAACAAAATCCATCTCCTTCTTATCCAACAATGCTTGGCCAAAAGTTATAGGGTTTAGGGGTTCAAAATTTCATTTCCAATTTTAATACTTCAAAACACTTTTTCTTGGTATTTTCCTACACAAAATCACATTCTATACAATATGAAAGCATCAAATTAACTCAAATCAAATCCGAATCCTAATTCCCAGCCTTGGCCGAAACATGCTCTAAGTGTTAGGGAGTTCGATTTTGTTCAAGAATCAACATAGAGTTTAATTTTTCTACTCTTTCCAATCCTTAATCCAAGTTTTCATTTCCATTCAACCTTCCTCTATTTTTAAAAATTTGGCAGTAGCATACCAAGAAAATTTTGTCATCTAAACCAATCCAAAACTTGTTCTAACTATGCTAAATAACTTTCCTAATTGAAGTTTAAGTTTACCTTGATAGAGCTCTTGAATTTTCTTAAGGTTTCTTGCTCTTGAACTTGCTTTCTTCTTCTTACTTTAAAGCAAATTTGGTGGCCAAACCTTCCCTTTTTAACTCTCCAAAGTAACCGCATTGTGTGTCTTGAGGGGGTATTTATAGACAAATTTTTAAGCCCTACTTTCCCTCTTTTACCTTTGGGAAATCAACTAATTCCAAAGTGGCACTCCAAAAATCTGGTTCAACTTGATTTTGCCAAGTGTCACGCCAAGTATGTGATTATAATTTAAATCATGTGTTAAAACTTATTATTTTAATCTCTCTTCTTACATAACAATCTTGCAAATGCCAAGCATGTCCTAGGGCTAAATTTTACGCCACATACAGCAGAAAAATAGGAGAAAATGTTCCCTCTCATAGCTTATTAACATTCCCCTATTCAATTATCCTGTATCAGATGAATTTTTCTTAGATCCTGCATAATTCAAAGCTTCTAAGAATTCATTCCTTTGCACCAAAACCTTCCTTTTAATGTAGGGATGTTTCATGATTTTTTTCAAATTTCAATTTGCCTCACAATACTTTATATTCAAGTTTTTCCTGAAATTGGTGTTTTATCGACAAGAATTCGGCTTTAAAATATCTTAAAATTAACCTCTTCACTTTCGATAACACCTTAGCTTTTGACCTTTTTTCACATCAAATAGAAGTAATTAGAATCACTCATTAAGTCTTTAAGTTGGGAAAATTTAAATTTCATCATAATTATTCTTTGGTTACTATTCATTATAACCTTAAAATTGGCTTAAATTTGAAAAATCATAACTAATTGAATGATCTTAAAGGGAAAAATACTCTTTGGTTATGAATCCATTACACTTGTGCCCAGTTTTCATGTAAACATGCACTGTTCATATGTGTGTTAAGTATGGTGTGGATTTGTGTGAATGTTTGTCATGTTCATGTGAGCATTTTACCAAATTGCACTCATTAAAAGGAAAGATACATATAATCCATCCTAATTATACAATTGTGATTTATGTGACTTCTAATACTTAATTACCCTAGTTCTTATCGCTATTAGTGAAACATTCTCCCATTTACCCCCTTTTGTACGTGTCTAGAATTGTTATAATTCAAGCGGATCACGAAACAAGCCCGTAGATTAAAAATTTAAAAATTAATTCTGAGGTTACTATTCACCGATAAATTCCAGATTTTTAGTCTAACTTTGAAATTTCATAACTAATTATGGAAAAATATTATTAAGGTTATCTAAGTTTCTATTTAAAGCTATTTCAATTCTCTAAGGGAAAAAATATAAATTTGGACTTAACCTTTCTTAGTTAGTACAGTTAATTTATAGAAGTTTACTATTCATTTAGTAAAAACTGTACTTTCTAGTTTTTCTATTCTAAATTTAAGCAGTCATAACTCTTATCACTCACATCTATTTTAAGTAATTCACCACTTGTTTTAAAAGCTTAGGATGTGTATTTAAGCATGCCAAATTTCATGGGCAGATTCAATTGTTTGCCTCACTTCCACCCTACCACAAATTTGTAACTCATTTAGGGATAATTTATTCCCCTTATTTGCATTAATAATTCATATTCATTTATTTCTTTGCATGCAATATTTCTAACATTGCATAATTTATTCTCATATATTAACATGCTTTATCATCTATGCCACCATCATTATTTAACTTTACATAATATCATTAGCACTATCATACATATGGACATAATATAACATAATACATTTCCTTAATTCTTTTCCTCTTTCCTTTTGCTTCCATTTCATGTACCCTTTTACTTGCTCATTAACACTTGTTAGGATTGGTTAAGGGAGGGTGAGATTCAGGAGAATCTCAATAGCAAACATTACCCATATGTATGCAAGACAAATGCTAAGTAAATGACATACTTGGGTCTCATGCTTTCATGCTTATAAAATGATATGATTTAATGCTCAATGTTTCATTCACACATGCCCATGGAATATATAAGAAATAGAGCAACATTCTTATTTTCTAAATCATCATCAAGCAAGATCAACACTCAAGCATACATATCAAGCACACAATAAGGGCAAGTTCACTACCTTGTGTCTTTAAGCTTTCTCTTTTGTTCCCTCTTGCTCCCTTTGCCTCCGACCATTTATATTACTTGCTCAATATTTGCATTTCCCTTTCTTAATATGTCATGGCCCTAAATACATTAGCACACAATGCCATTCACTTATTAGAGTCATGATCACTATCAATATTAAGATTTCACTCTCGTTAAACCACTCTGACTTCTAACTTTTGATCCTTAATTTCCAGTCTTTCTAAAATCAATTTCACATGCTATTCCCTCATAATTTTACATATAGAATCTATTTCCAAACTCAAATTAAACAAAATCGAACTCTTTCTCCTTCAAGTCAACTTGGCTAAGACATATATGCTTTAGGGTTTAAAATTTCATTTTCAATTGCAAAGCTTTTGAATTTGCTTTCTTACCTTTACCCCATATAATTTTTAGTTTAAACACATTAGAAGCATCAAAATCATCAAAATCTAACCCTAACTCATACTCCAGGTCTAGCCAAAATATTACATATAATTAGGGGAAGTTAGATTCATTCCAATTTCATTAAAAAAAAACCATTTGATTTTTACTCTTTTCTAACTTCTAAACATGATTCTATCATCAATCACTTTTACATAGCTTAATCAATATTGGAAAGCACCTGTCCTTAGGGTTTCACACTTCGACAACTCATTAAAAACCATAGCCAAGCTCAACAAGACAAAGAGCAACTTAAACTACGTCAAAAACCATAACCTTACGTTGTCTTGAAGGTTGGATTTGCCTAGGACTTTACACTCTTCTTCTTCTCCCTTTTCCACTTGATAATTTCATGCTCCCCTTGCTCTTCCTCTCTTGGCCATACAAACACACAAATGGGAAGGAGAAAGGGATATCTATAATGATAGAGTTACCATTTACCTTGGTAAATCTAATTTACCTTTACCATAATACATGTCTTCACTTTACACTTGTTGTCTTATGATTTTGCCAAATCTACTCCTTAGGTGTCTTGCTCATGTTTTCCTTCTTCAAGATCATGCCACCTGCATGCCACTTGCTCACACATGGGGGGAAATATAATATTTTATGAAATAATTTCATTTCTTCCAAACATGCCCCTTAACAAATCGTATTATTCCATCCATATTCTTCTAATCATTTTTGGATTAAAATAGGGATGAAAATAGGGAGAAATTCGTGCTCTCTCTCACCATTAACTATTCCTCCACCTATTTTATAATTTTATATTGTATTGGGTACTTTTTCAGGTATTGACTTACTCGGTAACCCTGGGACATATTCTGGCACCCTTTTCTCATCCTAAATAACTTCACATTACATTACATAACATGCATAAAAAGGGAGTAGTGCTCTTCCCTTTGTTCTTTCATTAAAACATTTAATAATATTTATTTTTAAGTAAACTCGACTAAATTCTTTCTACTGTTCCATGACTTCAAGAATCTGTCTCTGGGTTCCAATACTATCTTTTTATCATAGGAAATTTCTCTAATTTTTATTAGGTTAAAAGTTAACCCATAGACAGTTTATTTTGACTTTCTCCAGATAATATATAAATAGGTTTTAAATTCTGTTAAAGCCAACCTATTTGCTTTTTGGGGATAAAATCATTTTTAAAACGTGTGTTAATTTCTCAAGTATTATTTTCCATCTTTCTGCAATTATCTAAGGCCTTCTCATATTTTAAATAATTCAATTTTGGCTAATATTCATAATTATCTAAGGCTTTAAATTCTATTAAAACTAACCTATTTGCTTTCTGGGGACAAAATCATTTTTAAAACATGTGATAATTCCTCAAGTATTATTTTTCATTTTTTTTCCAATTATCTGAGGTCTCCTCATATTTTAAATAATTTAATTTTGGCTAATATTTATAATTAGCGAAAACCCCGGGAATTTCATCAATTTGCTTTAAGAGTATTTTTGTTATTTTTAGCCTCATACAAGCTTTAGAACCTTATTTTCCATTTTTCTAGAATTTTTGGGCATAGTTTCCATCACTACCTTTTTTCGGCCTGAGACTTTCTGAATTTATGATTAGGTCCTTGTTGTGGTTAAGCCTTAGGGATCATCTCACTGAGGTTCCCAACACAACCTTTAGCCCTTAATCATCTCTAATTCCTATATTCAAGCTCCTGAGAATTCATCAGAGTCTCTAACTTGTCTATCTCGTGGTTTTAGGAAACTTTTACTTTGTGATTTCATCCCTGAGAATCTTCTCATCCTTCCACGGAACTTTTGGAACTCCTGCCAAAAGGGTTATAGTAGTTTGCCCATTTCAGGCTAATTCTAGTACTTTTAGGCCCAAAATTTGAGATGTTACAGTTAGGACATTGAATGTTCAATATTAAGTTTCTTTGGATGTGACTTTAAGTGAATCTATTGATTGTTCAATTTCTAAATAAACATAAATAGGAATGAGAGATGAGCCGATGAACTTGCCTTAAGTAATGAATAAGTAGAATCATTTGAATAATAAGTAAATTCCCCAAGTAAGAATCCAAGTCTAGTGTGTAAAGTCCAATCTCAAGAGATCCACCATCCCATTGCATTGATTTCATGCCAACTTATCTTTTTATCCCAAAGAAAATCCCAAAACATTGTTTTTTCATTGCATAGAACTTGGGATAAAAATAGGCTAGGTGACCTATCAAGAGCCTATGGCCTAGCCTATTTAAAAATAAAACGACTCAGGCATCCAAAAAGGCTTGTTTACCTTAATAAGCCAAGCATAAGCTCTATGAGAGGCTTATTAAGCCTGTCAAGTGGCTTGAGCCTGCTATAATTTTAGTTAATAGTTAATTATTTTACTACCCCTAGGTTTTTTCATCACATCAGACTAAACATTCAACCCATTCCGGAAAGAAACCTAGTTGCTCACTTGCTCTTTGCTATTATCTAGCCTAACTGCTTACTACCTAATCTCCATTCTCTTACCTAACACCCGAAACCCCTTTCACCTCCTAAACCCTTATTGTTTGTCCAACCTCCATTTTTGTCATAGCCTAGACTGAAAGATCCTGGCTCATGCTTTTCTTCCTATACAAAACTTTGTTAAACCTTGTCTTCCTTGTATGAAATTTTGGTGAACAAGATGGCCTCTTTTCTTTTGGTGAGAACCCTAAATGACATTTTATGGTCGTAAGGAGCTTGAAGAGTGACAAAGTGCCTAGAAGTTATTTTCATTGCTACTTATAGATATTAGCTCTCAATATCTCATTTTGTGTGATAAGAGAAAATTGAAGAAGAGAAGAAAAAATCAGGCTAATTAATCCTTACTTCCAATCCGTGTTGCTAGGTAGGTAAAGTTCCTTTTTCTAGTCAAGTGAGTATCATTGTTAACACCTTTAAACTATCATCGTTAAGGTGTTTGATTGATTATTACTACCCTTCTTACCATCGTCTTTCTAAATATTCAATGATTTATCATTGGAATTTAGTTTTTAGGAATTTCCATAAACTTACCAAAAGCCTTCATCTTTCCTCTCCCTTCAATCCAATCACTTCAGAAAGGCTAAGGCTTTTTGGCTCCTCAACGAGATTCACACTGATTGTTCCTAGTTTTTATGCACTAAACAACAATGGCTTTTAAAGAAACCCTGCTTCTTACAGAGATTTTAATTGGGTAGGACTGCCTTTTTTAAATTGCAATTACTGTAAGAGATTTTAATATATTAGGACTACAGATAGATTTGATTAGATTATATCATATGTTATATTTTAGATAATTTGAATTGATTTGTTATAATTTTGTATTGATTTATACAATTATGGCTTTTTTTAGGCCTATTAGAAGCCTTTAAACATACTAGCTTTTTAACAAGTTTCAAGACAAGCCAGGCCTTTGCATATGCTAGGCTTATTAGAAAACAAGGCCTATGACAAGCCACAGACATGGTTCGGGCCAATGCGAGGAGAAGTACCAGAATTTGTCACATTTTGAAAAATTTCACTTGTATGATGAGGGTCAATGCAAAGAGATGAAACAAATTTTGATGTGAAACCTGTAACATCCAGACTTTTGGGCCTAGAAGCATCAAAAATAGCCTGAATTAGATAGGCTATCAGACCCCTGTGAGCAAAAGTCCTAAAGATGAGAAAGGAAGTTAAAGCAGTTTCAGGGACTAAACTGCAAAGTAAAAGTTTTCAGGGACTCGAGTATAATTAAAGTTAGAGGCTCCAGTAAAGTCTCGAAGGCCCAAAAAGAGAAAAGAGACTAGATACAGGCCAATGGGTAAGTTAGAAACCTCAAAGAGATGGTTCTATGAGGTTAGGCTTAAGCAGGGGTAAAACCGTAAATTCAAAAAGTTATGACCAGCAAGGGCAAAAATGGAAGAGTGTACAGAAAATTCCAAGAAAATCCCAAAAAAATGGGAAATAATATTCTAAGACTCTTCTATGAAGAGAAAAGATGAAAATACCCCTGAGGCAGCTTAAATGGAATTTATGAGGTTATGATCGGTAAAAAGTATACCGTTTGAGGTAATTATTTGAAATAGCAAGAGACCTCAAAAGTGTATACAAAAATGAGGTTAAAGGGTTGAAAGGTTGTACTAATTTATAAAATTAGTCCCGCAACCAAAAGGCCAGTAGAGTGGCTTTAAGAAATTAAAGAGCCGGTTTTGCCGATAAAAGGGTATTTTAGTAAATGCATTTTATGCAAGGCTTAAAGGAAGTGTTATGGCCTAAGAAAATTCATAGATACCCTCTAAAATTAAAGAGAATTTATGGATCTGACAGAAAATAATTACAGAGGCCAGAGCACTGTAATTAGAGAAAAGAAGTTAAACCCGGAGTAAAAGTGCACCGATAAAGTATTAATCAGAGTCTTGCACTTTACTTGGGCCACAAGTCGCCACTTGTCAAGCCTTTAATGGATGGTAATTAAAGCTTTCCAAGTGTCAAGCTACCAATGGAGAGGATCTTGACTTTGGAATTTAATTACATTATGATTTAAGTTAATTAAGAGAGAGGATTAAGATTAAGTAGGCTAATGACACTTGGCATAACATTAATGATGGTTGGTGGGATATTTTGAACACATTAATGAGCTCATCTCTCCCCTAAATCAGATGGGAATTTCGTGCAAGGCATGAAGAGAGGGAAAAAGAGAGAGTTTTGAGGGAAAACCAAGAGAAAGGCATCAACTTTGGTCATACAATCAAGGTTCAAGGTGAGTTCTTGGCTCTAGATGTGTTCTTGCCTTGGTTTCTTTCTCTTTTATAGTTGAAAATATGTCTTCTCTCCCTTTTGATGGCTGGTCGAAATGGTTGATGAGTGGGGAAGGGAGTTTGGTTGTTAGATCTTGCTAGAACACCTCAAAGTATGGTAGATCCAAGTGGATCTATGTGAAAATTGGAAGAATTACGTGCTGATTTGATGGCTTTTTCGAATTAGTTACTGTTCATATCTGGTTCTGAAATTTGGCATGCTTAAAGTACACTCTATGAGCTTTAAATCCATAGGTAGAACACTTCATTTGGATATGTGTACGATTTATGGTGATTTTTCAAAGTTAGGGTTGAAATCTGGAAACAGTGTTAAGCTTTTGAAAGGGTGTCGAGTTCCGTACACTTCTGGTACTGTTCGGCGTAGAATTAGTTCCTGAAAACATTTTTCCTTTAAATTTAACTTAATTATCTTTCAGTGAGACTTTGAAGCACTCAATTTGGATTTTTTTAAATTTAATTATGAATTTTGAAAGTTGATCAAAAATTCTGGAGATTCTGCGTGAACAGTACCGCGAACCAAAATTTCCAGATTTGGTATTCTTGAATCTAAAACCATCTAAAGTGGTCCTAATTGATAGGAAATAGATCATAAGGATGTAAAATGATAAGATTTATATTAGAAAAGTTAGAAAGAAAACCCTAAGACTAAGAGAAAGGGGTTGAGGTTCAAGAAAGCTAGTCTTGAACTTTATGTAATCTAATGGTCCTAATGGATTGTGTCATCATTATGGTTATGTTTAGGACCTTTGAAACATCCAAGAGGATGTTTAGTGATGTTGATCGAATGCCCACATGGTTGGAAAGTCAAGGGAGTCAAAGGAAAAGTAAGAGGAAAGCTTGAGGTGCAAGGTAGTGAACTTACCATTTATGTGCTTGACATGGTATGCTTATGTGTTGGTTTGTATTTGTTGTTTGAATGATGTTGTGACATGATGATTGTTGCTAGAAATGCTGTTTTTAATATGTTCCCATGGCCATGCATTTTTATACCAAGCATAAAGCATGATGGCATGTCACTAGTTAACTTAAGTTTATGAAAAACTACATACCATACACTAGCATCCATCTTGTGCATGTATGTGGTAATGTTTGCTACTGAGATTCCCCCGAATCTCACCCCCTCCCTAACCAACCATTTAGGTCAAATCAATGATGGGCACTAAGGGCATGAGAAGCAAGGAGAAGAAGTGGAGAATTATTAATGCTAATGATTGATGTTATTATTCAATGTATAATTCTCCTATGTTGTAAGTTATGTTATGAATGCCATCAATTCAATGTATGTGCTTAGGATGTTTATGGCATGAATGAAAGTATATGAGCATGAATGGGAAAAAGTAAGCCCATGTTAGGTATGCCAAAGAAATAAAAAGAATTAAAGTAAAGAGATATTAAGGGATAAAACGTAGGTCCTGAAGCAGTTAATTTCAAGCTTCAGTTCGACCTATCATATGAATGAGTTAAGCTACGGAATTTGGTGCACTTATAGTGCACATCCCAAGCTTTAAAATGAGTGGTAAATCACATCATTTGGATGTGTATACAATGAGATATGAATTTTCGAAGTTAAGGCACAGAATCTGGAAAGTCCAGATTTTACCAAATGAATAGTAATTTTAATCCAATAAACTGTACGTTTTCAGTGAGGATGAGTTCAGTTGAGTATTTTTCCCTTAAAGAGCATTGAAAGAGCTTTCCGTAGAATTTTGGAACACCTCCATACGATTTTTCTAGAATTAGTTATGATTTTTTAAAGTTGGACCTGTAATCTGAAAACTCGACAGTGAACAGTAATTTCCCGAAAATTAACGTCCAAATTGAAATTTTTAAGTTTAAGACCATCCAAAGTGGTTTAGAATGGTTCTAAATGACTGCTAAGATACTATATAAGTAAGGTGTGACAAAACCTCGATAACATCCAGGCTGGTATTTTCGTAATTATCGATCTAAGAAGGGCAAAATGAAAAAATTTGAGAAAAATTCTAGAAAATTCCTAAAAAAGGAGAAAAATATAAATTATAGGTATTGAAAACTCAATTGAGGCCTAAAAAGTGAAATTATTGTGAAAATAAATTATTACGGAATTTCTGGTAAACGAATGTTTTTCGGGAAAATATTAGAAAATCAGAGGAAAATAATTATTTTAATTAATTAGAGGCCTCAATAAATTTGGAAAAGAAATGGATAAATCATCTAAATATTTATTTGAATTTATAAAATTATTTTTAGGCTTTGGAAGTTTAGGAATTAATTTTAGAAAATTTATTTTCCCGCAGTGATATCGAAAAAGGCCTAATCAGAGAAAATTCAACATAAATACCTAGAGGTGGCAAACAATTTTGAAAATTTTCAGATCATGTTTTCATATTAAAAGTTGAATTATCATGGAGAGAAATGAATTTTTGGAGGTCTTAAAAAATTATAGAATGTTACTAGTGAATAATAACAGATAAAGTTTCAAATTAGTTTGATATTTTATTTTGGATTGTGGGTCATCTTTTTGGACCAGCCCAAATCATTTGTGTGGCCCACATTGAGCCCAATAAGGGCCTAATATCGTTGCCTTGCTCCCTACTTCAAGAATTAACTAAAATAAATGCAAAATTAAGGGATAAATGCTTGGAAAAATCTAGTAATTGTCCACTTGTTCAAATCTGACTTCTTCTAGCATTTGATAACTACCCCATAACCCCCATGAGGTGGCAAATTTCAGCCAAACAGGGAGAGGGAAGGCAGATAAGATTTTTCTATATATACCACTTTGGAAAATACAAATAAATGTTGGAAAATTGGAAAAATAAGGGGAGACTCTGTCACTGTAGCTCTAGCTCCATTTGGCCAAAATTCTCAAGTGTTTTAGGCAAGGAATCATCCAACTTACATCAAGAAAGTATCAAGGTATGCTAAAACCCTCTTCTCCCCAAGTTTCAAGCTAATTATACTAGAGTTTTGGCTTGAAATCTCTTGCCAAAATGCTAGCTCTTTTCAGTTTGAGTATGTAATGGTTAGGGAAGGATAGAAACCTTAAATATCAAGCGGAATAAGTATGTATAAGTGTTGTATTGATTGATTTTTGGAAGAAAACCAAGTTAGGGTTTAAGAGCAAGAATTCGGCCAGCTATTGTTCACGCAGAAGCAAATTATTTTGGCTTGATTTGATGATTCCAATGGGTTAAGAGTGTGTTTTTGGGTAGGGATATGTTTTTGGGGAGTGTTTAAAATCATTGAAATCAAAAATAGAATTTTTAGAAGTTATATAGCCCTATTTGGCCATAGTGATTTCAAAGGGAAGGAATTTGATTTTCAAAAATCTGATTCCATATTTGAATTCCTAATGAAAAATTGTATAGAAATGAATCATGAGATTATTGATTCTAAAGGAAGAATTATTTTGTTAAAAATTCAAGAAAAAGGGGGAAAATTGTTAAGTTCAAGTTAAAGGATCCTATTTAAGTTGTTTAGTTATTAATATAGACTATATTTATACTTGATTTAATAGGCTTTGTGAGGAGGAGATAGGGAGAATCATTATCCCTTAAGGAGACCAAGTTAATCAAGTGATAAAAGGTAGCTTTGAATTATAATTTGATTGTTTATCTTACTTGTTTAATATGATTTGTTGTTGCTTTAATGATATGTTGAAAAGTTGTATAATGCTTTAATAAACCTTATATCAAGTTGTAATGAATTTGGTTGGTAATATGATGCAAATTATATCCTTATGACATGACTTAATGTTGAAACATTGAGTGGTAGAATGCCTGAAGGGTATGGAAAAGGAAAAAGGAATATAAAATTTCAAGAAAGAAGTGATTAGGGGATAAAATTGCCTAAGTTAGGGGCAAAATTGTGACACATAAAATAATAAGCAAGTGATGAAATTTGGACCTGAGATTTTGCAAGCAGATAGATCTTATTATTTAGCTTAAAATCAAGTGGTAAACCATCTAATTTGGAGTTGTGTGCTAAGAGTTATGCCCTTCCAAAGTTGGACTAAAATCCTGAAAATTCAAAAATTGACCATATGAGTAGTGCACCTTGTCAAATTTTCTGGTGCTATTCTAGATAGAATTGAGTCCAATGAATATTGTTCCTTTATAGAACTCTTAGCAAGCTTCGTATGAAAATTAGAACCACCTCATTTTGATTTTTCTAGAATTAGTTATGAATTTTCAAAATTGGCCCAAATTCGGATGAACAACGTACGGACAAAATTAAATGTGAAATTTTGAAGTTGAAATTTTTCATTCGGAAATGTCGGGAAATACATTATAATAGTTCCAATTGATGTATAATAGGGTAATAAAGGAGGTGTTACAGAATTACCCTGAAATGGGCAGGCTACTAGACTCCTTTTGGCAGGAGTTCTAGAAATTTCCTGGAAGGACGGGAGGATTCCTAGGTAATAAACTGTAAAGTAAGAGTTTTGTGAAACTATGAGACTGGCAAGTTAAAGACTTCGATGAAGTCTCAAGAGCTCAGTATAAGAATTGGAGATTATGAAAGGCCAAAGATTGTGCTAGGAGCCTCATTGAGATTATTCCTAAGGCTAAACCTGGATAGGGACTTAATTGTAAATTTGGAAAGTTTCGGCTGAAAAGGTCAATGATGGAAGTATGCCTGAAAATTCTAGAAGAATCCTAAAAAATTCTTTAAAAAAATGGTAAATAAGGTCTTGAGGCCTGTATGGGGTTAAAAAAAGTAAAAATACCCTTGGAGCAAATTGGTAAAATTCCTTGAGTTTTGGCTAATTATGAATATTAACTGAAATTGAATTATTTAAAATATGAGGAGATTTCAGATAATTAGAGAAAAATGAGGGGATAATACTTTAGAAATTATCACAGGTTTTAAAAATACTTTTACTCTCAGAAAGCGAAGCAGTTGGATTTAACAAAATTTAAAGCCTATATACAATCTAGGGAAAGTTAAAATAAACCGTCTATAGGCTGACTTTTGACTTGAAAAAAATTAGAAAAATTTCTTATAATGAAAAGGTAGTGTTGATACTCAGAGACAAATTTTTCGAGTCATGAATCAATAGAAAGAATTCAATCAAGTTTACTCTGTAATAAATATTATTAAATATTTTAATGAAAGTACAAAGGGAAGAGCACTACTCCCTTTTTATACATGTTATATAATGCCATATTGACTTATTTGTGATGAGAAAAAGATGCCAGAATATGGCCTAGTGATACCGAGTAGGTTAGGACCTGAAAAAGTACCCGTTATAGTGTAAAATGGCAAGATAGGTAGAGGAATAGTTAAGAATTTGATTATGCACGAACTTCCCTTCGTTTTTCCTCCCTATTTTATTGCCAAATTGATGTAGGAACGTGGAAGAGATTAGATGATTTCTTAGTTGGAAGAAGAATTAAATATTATTTATAGTTAACACATGAAAATATTAGAAGTACACATGGCAGTAATTAAGAGTATCCACTTAATGAAAGGGTTGGAATGGAGGGTGGAAGATCAAGCATAAAGCCATGGGATTTGTACAGCTAGGAAAGAGTTAAAATGGATGGTTAGATCATGAGCCACACAACCCTTGTAATTTTGATCAATTTCAAGGACCAAGTTCTAATTAGGTATTATACACACCATTCCCTCCCATTCATTGCAATATTTTTGACTAAGAGAGGAAAGGGGAGGTGGAGACCGAAACTTATGGAGGAAAGAAGGAGAAGAGGAACAACAAGTGGTTCCATGTAAGTCCAAGCTCCAGAATAAGGTATGATCATGATTTTTGTTGTAGTCCATGCTTTCCTACTTCTATCTAAGATTGGCTTATAGATTTTACTGAGTTTGGAGAGGATAAAAACCCATGATGAGATGTTGTCCAAATCTAGATTAGAAGAGGAAAGAATTGATTGAAGTTAAATTAAGGATTAAAGGCTAGAAGAGAACAAGAATCTAGTCGTTAGGTGATGAATTTGCAAGAAATTCCATTTCTCCCTAACTTGTGTAATTTTTGGCTAGACCTAGGGTTTAAGTTAGAGCTGGAATTTAATGATTTTGATATCTCCAATGTGTTTAAAATGAAAAATTATGTGAGGTAAAGGTGAGAAAGCAAGTTGGAAAAATTGGAATTGAAAATGAAATTTTGAGCCCTAAGACTCTATATTTCAGTTAGATCAGTTTGAGTAGGGAGCAGTTTGTTTTTTATTAATTTGAGTGTGGAAATGAATTCTATATGCAAAATTATGTGAGAATAGTATGTAGAATTAATTTTACAAAGATTAGAATTAAAGCTCAAAAGTTAGAGGCTAAAGTATGTTAAAAAGCAAAATATGAATGTCATTGATTCCATAGCTCTAATAAATGAATGGAAATGATGTGTTAATGTGATTAGGGTCATGTGACATCAAGAAAAATGAATGATAAAGGTTGATCGAGCAAACTTGATGGTTGGAAGGTTGATCAAGCGACCTTGATGGTTGGAAGTTAAGGGAACAAGAGGAAAGATTGAATGTAAAAGGCTAAAGATAGCAAACTTTACCTTACTCTTATATGCTTGGTATTTGCTTACATGTATGGCATGTTTGTATGTTCATGTGATTTTATGAACTCATGCATTGTGAATGTGAATCTGTTTAAAGTATACCATAGGCCTATGTATTTTATGATACATGTATGATGAATTTATGTTATAAAGATGTCAAACATGTCATTATGTTATAAAGATGTTAAGTTGCAAGCATGTTATGAATGTCAAGCTTGCCATATATGTTTGGGTAGTTATTGTTTGCTATTGAGATTCTCTCAAATCTTACCCTCCCTTAACCAACCATAATAGATATGATATGCAAAGAAAGAGAAATGCATAAAGGAGAACAAAGAAAAAAGAGAAGAAGGTGATAATTGAGCTTATATATTTAATGTAACCTTTATGTCAATATATATATATATATGAACATGCCTCTTAGTGTAATGTGATAATAAATTATGATGATGGCATGTAAGATTGAATATAATGATGCATGAGAATGAATTATGCAATATTTATTAGTGGCAGTTTCACCCAAGAGGGGGTGAATTGGGTGATATATAAAAATTTGACTTTATAAAATGAACAACTGAATAACACAAATAAAGCAAGTTTAGAAGGGTTTCATTGAGGATGAACAGAAGCAGAACACACAGGAATTTATACTGGTTTGGTCTCAACCACTTGACCTATGTCCAGTCCTCAGAGCACCTTTGAGTTTTTCACTAAACCCTAACATTCAATGTGTCACATCCAGTAATATGGTAATTAAGAATGAGGATGTTCCTAAATATTCAAGGGCCAAAGATGATAAGGAGAAATAGAAGAGTTATGGTGCAAAATAATTATTATGATTTTCCGAATCAATTATGTAAAGTTTGACCAATTAAGGAAAGTTGGTCAAAAATAATTATGAAAAAATATTTTTAAACCTCAAAAAAATAAGAAAAATAAGGATAATATTCTTTGAGAATTATATGAGGTTATATAATTGGTTTTATGACCAAATTACTCTTAGAGAAATTACAAAGGAATTTAAGGGCGATTTAGGCTAATTTAAGGCCTTTTATTTGGAAAATTCCAAAGAAATATTTGAAAGGGAATAAAATCTGAAGAAAAATTCCTATGATACCCCAAGAAATTATAAAAGATTATGGAATTAAAAGGAGACCCTCAAATATCTATGATTTTTCCTAATTATTCGAAAAGTGGAAAAATCACTAAAAAAGAGGAAATTAGTTTTCTTTTTTATTTAATTATTGAGCAATTGATTTTGAGACAATAAGGGCATTTTGGGAAGAGAAAAATGAGGAGAATAATTTATGGATCTGACAGAAAATAATTGCAGAGGCTAGAGTACCGTACTTATAGAAAAGAAATTAAATCCGGAGTAAAAGTGCACTGATAAAGTGTAAATTAGAGTCTTGCACTTTACTTGGCCCATAAGTTGCCACTTGTCAAGCTCCTATTAGAGAGTAATTAAAATTTTCAAGTGTCAAGCTTTAAGTGGAGGAGAGTTTGACTTTTGAAAATTAATTATAATTGAATTTAAATAATTAAGAGAGAGGTTTTAAGACTAAATAGGGAGGTGACACATGGTATAGCAATTAATTGTGGTAGGTGGGTGGTTGAGATATTTGTTGGAGCATTTAGTGAGCTCTTCCCCTCCCCATTTTCAGATTTGAGTTCAGCCAAGAGGGGAAATGAGAGAGCAAGAGTGATCTTGAAGTGCAACCAAGGAGAAAACAACCATCTTGAATCAAGTAAACTTGGAGTTAAGGTTAGTAGATGATTCTAAGTTATTTCTAGCTTGATTATCTTAAGTTGGATGGTTAAAATTTATGGTTCTTCCCTTTCTTTTATGCTAGCCCGAAATGTAATGATGTACATGGGAGAAAGTTTTATTGTTAAACAAAGCTAGAACACTAATTTAAGGTCATTTCAAGTGGTTTTATGTGTTTTTGAAAAGATTTTATGGTTGGTTCTCTAAAGATATGATTCAGCCAAGATGAGAATCCTAACCTAGGATGAGATTTTCAAAGCTTTGATGCTTCCATTGTGTTCAAAATGGAAAACGGTATAGGATAAACCTAAAGAACAAGTGTTGGAAGTAATAGAATCAAAGATCTGATTTTTGAGAACTGAAACAATCTTCCTAAATAAACCGAAAAACTTAACCTTTTTTATAGTAATTTTAAGAAATAGCTTTTTATAACAAAACCATGCTAAATACGAACCCAAATTATATCACAGTCATCTACACTAACTAACTATATCATAATGTTATCCGTGATAGAAAAGAGAAGTACCCAATCATACATCCTATTACGGATAAAAGAACTTTTCTTAACTCATTCAAATACAACCTATGTAAGAAATGATCAATCTCATCTAATATGGTTACAAAACAACATATAATATAACTCATAGATCAAAATATTAAGAATTAAATGATAAATTCATAAACAAATCACATGCGATCCTAAGCCTCTGGCCAACTACCAGCAGGCATATCACAACAGTACAACTCAAAGGATATAACACATCATAATGCATGAATCAATTAAACACAGTTTATCCTAAGGTGGCAATATACAAGATACAACATAACTCATAAATCGAAGAGACACTACAAGTCATGAATGTAGCTTTACTCCTTTTGACCTTCCCTGACGTCCCACCTCTAAAGCTTTCACCTGAAAAATGTTAAATAATAGGGATGAGACAATGTCTCAGTAACTAAAACCCTACCTATCACACACACTAACATAGACTAGTGAGGTGTCAGGTGGGATACACCGAGTTAAAAACAATCAATAGACATTTATTTAACAGTTAAACTCACAATAATCATATAAGTCGAATATTTCTGCCAATCTCATACAGCTGATAGTTTCAAAAGAGATAACATACTTTTCATTTTATTCAAAAGATATAAATATCAAATGAAGAGACCATGTCATATGAATTCCATGAACTCAAATCCATCCTTATATCCTCCTTATTTCCGCTGACTGGACCCATGGGCTAAGTTCTTTCCATTTGACTAGCTACTCTGATAAGCTCACCACTCAAGTGATATGGACTAGCCAAAGACCACAGAGCACTCGGTGGACCATGGGTCCCCCCTCGAAGAACTAGTGGGGTGTCGCAGTCCCTCGAAGAACTAGTGGGACAATAATAGTGGCCAACCATAGAGCTCCGTATGGAGGCCGATACCACGTGGTAAGTATATGCATCTCAATAACTCCAATCATCTCCTTTCCCCACCCAAACTAGATGCACAGGGCTCAAAGTAACACATTTATATGCATAATCAACCGAATTCCAGAATAACACCTCATAGTCATAATCATTAATTTCTAACAATACAAACGATTTCAATCCTTTTCAAAACAGTATCCCACAAGACAGTTCATACAAAACATAATATATGTATACAAAAATTGGTTATAAAATCACTTACCAACCTCATACCAATGCATGTAACAGATAGAAATTTAGTTACCTGGTCTCCTAGCTAACAATCAAGCACAAACGAGGCCCGTACTCAAAAATGCCACAATATGGTTTATATCTACAATTGAAATTAAAACATTATTTCTATATTATTAGAGTAAACTACTCACAAATTTCTAACATTTAAGCTCCCTCTAATACATTCAGCTGTTACTCGAAATTCTAGCTCGAAAGGCTTTTTCTAAGGTTTGGGGTAAGAACATATATATGATGATTTATATTCAATTCCTAGGCTCCCTTAACTTACATTATCTTTAATTATTAAATTATATCATTTGAAGCACCAAATTCATAATCTAGATAGAGAACCCTCAATTTATAACTTATGTTCTATCTTCAAAAAATTTAGACAGATAACCTCTTTATGAGTTACTTTATTCTTACTGTAGAAGTCTAATTATTGATCCAACCGTTGAATTTAATGTCTTACATGTCGCAAGACTACTCTCTAAATTTTGGGTTAATCCAACGGTGAACAAATTTAAAGACATTAATTTACTATCTAGTATTCTATCAACCAACTCTAAAAAAATAAATGAAAAACGTACCTAATAACTTGTAACTCAAACACTGGATTGACGGTCCAACCGTTTAAACTAACGAGTTTGAAGTCTAGGATCAGCTGACAAAATTACAGCCCGATTCAACGATTTACAAACTCATAAACAGCACTTTACTGAGACTGTCTCAGTTTTGTGCGAAAATTATTTAATTCATATTTAACTCTTCCCTACTACCACCTATATATAGGCTCCTAGAGCTCCCTCTTCCCATCATTTATTCCATGTGGGACTTCTTAACATTGCTATTTTATCCATCTTCCTATCATTTAATCAATGCGGGACTTCTTAACATTGCTATTTTATTCATTTTCTTATACACACATACACACACACACACAAAATCATAATTATTTTAATTACATATATATATATTTAACCTCTACCTATGCTATAAAAATTTGTTTAAATATTAGATATATGAAAATTAGGATGTTACAAGAACCAAGCCTTAATGTTCGGCCAAACTGAATCTTGAGGAAGGAGATTTATTTTCTTAAATCCAAGTAGATATTTGGAATCTACATGAAAAATCATGTAGGAATGAACAAGAGAGAATTTTTAGGGCGTAAAGAAACAGACTCTAAAAATTCAAAAAACAAAGATGGAAGCTTTAAGGGGTTTAGGAGTTACTTGAGCTTTGTTGTTAATTTTTTTGGTAACTTTGCTGCTCTTTTTGTGATTTATCATGATTAGGGTTTGTTAATTGTGGAGAAGAGGAAGAAAGTCAAAGAATCAAAGAGTATTGGATTAAGGTAGTAAGATTTAATTAACCTTAATGTTGATTGTTGTATTGATTGCTATGCAATTTCATGTGCTATTCTATGGTTGAACTAATGATGATGATGATGATGATGATTGTGTAGCTATACTCCTTGCTTTAAGTGCCTTGGCTATTGCATGTTAGAGTGCTACATGTATGAGGTAAAGTAGTTCCCTATTAATAGCAAAAGGTTAGAATGCTTGTAATTGATGCATGTTAATGTTTTGGTTGATTAATTTTGCTACTGGGATTTCATTCAAATCTCATCCCCCATATATAACCTAATATTTTAGGGGCAGATTCATCAAAAGGGAGGCTACAAATCCAAGGATAAAATGGTGATGAACCATGAGGAAACAATTATGATTTGGTTATGTATAAGTATGTATGATTGATGCTGTAACCCTAAGCAGGATGCCAATTTTGAGCCATGTTTTTATTAAGTTCTCGAATGAATTTCTTCACAAAATTTGGTATGCTTAAATTTCATATCATGAGCTTGAAATCAATAGGTAGCACATTAAAAATGGCCAACTATACGATTTATAATGATTTATCAAAGTTAAGGTCCAGAATCTGGAAAAAGATTTTTACCAAAAGAACAGAGGTGACTTTCACAAAAATTTGGGATTTTCTCACAAGGAATTAAATCCCAATATTATTTTTTTCTTGAAAGAGAATTCAAAGAGATTTCTGTAGAATTTTGAACCACTTTATTTTGATTTTTTTAATTAAGTTATGATTTTTTGAAATTGAACCCAAAAACTAGATTTTTACCAAATGAAGAGTAAAAATCGAAAAATAGTGTCCTCAACATCCTAAATGTGATTTTTGAGCCCAAGACCATCCAATGTGGTCTAAAATAGCTTCGGTTAAACTCTAAGTTATTCTAGAAGTAAGGTGTAACACAATGGGCTCTTAGTGCCGCAATACAGTAATTGAGCTCACTCTCAATCACTCCCCCTTACTTCCCGTAAAGTTACAATTCCCTCAAGAATCCCAGATTCTTGAGTCACTCGTTAAAAGTAACAAATGATTTTCAGATTCTCTCTTAAGAGTGTATAAGATTAACACTAAAGCTCAATATAGAAAACAGAGTATTGAATGCAAAGATTAATTTTCATAGTTCGTAGCTCAGTTCATTCACTACTTCATTCAATACTCTTCACGTCATTTATGGTTCGAGTCTTCTAACTTCCTGTTAGACACAAAAGCTTGTAACCATTGGGATTTTGCTTGCATGTGTTGGTAGTTATAACAGTTGTTTGTAATAAATGCTTCTAACACAGGTAGGTTGAGCCTTTAATGTATCTGTTGAGCTTCGTAACTTGTGGAAATGTCTCAATACAAGGATAAGCTTTTCTTCTCAAGTGAATAAGAATGAATAATAGAAGAAATGATGATCCTTGAATTTAATCCAGGAAATGAAAATCATAAATCAAGGATAAGTTAATTAGAGAAACAATTTTATCAAATTTTATCGAAGATCTGACCAAGCCTTTAATCGATAAAGTTATTAATTAATAGAAAAGGAAGCAATATAAATAAAAGACTTACTTATCAAAGTTATTGTGGATCACACACTTTATAGAACAAGTTATTGATAAATGGTGAAATATAGTCCAAGTGATTTTATCAAGAAAATTCATCTCAAAAGCTTGTAAATTGAAACAGGTGCCTTCTCTACCTTTTATAAGAAATTAAGATGATTAATGAAGGCTGAGAAAAGCTTAAAAATAATTATATCATATTTTTGAGAAATATCATGAAGAACAGTTTAAAAGAAATGTGTTTGTACTTCATGGAATAGATGATCAATAATTCACTTGATCAAACAGTTTATCGATCATTGAAGTAAGTATAGAAAATTATTTTAACTAAATTTATCTAAAACGTTATTGATAAGGACTTGATCGAACATATTATCTGAAAAGCTATCTAAAAGACTTAGACAGAGTAAGCAAAGAAAACTTGACGTTAATCAATTAATTGATCGATAAGTGCATTTATCGATTAGATGATCGATATTTGTGATTATCGATAAAGTGATCCATAATTGACTGAATAAAACTTGAAATTGAGAAAGATTGAGAGAATCTTAGTCAAACAGGTCATCAAACATTGTAGCAAAATAGACTTAGACAGTTTTAAAACAACTTATTGATAAGTATGATTATCGATAAAGTGATCGATAACTCATAAAGTATTCTAAATAGGATTTAGATGATTGAGACTAGCCATTTATCTGAAATGTGATTGATAACCTCATTTATCAATAAGGTCATCAATAAATACTTGTCAAAAGAGAGAGACTTACCTTTTTAACCTGGTAGCTTATTGAACAACTGATTTATCAATCAAGTGATTGATAATTTACCAATAATAACCAAATTCAAGCAAGACGACCAGTGATTGATAAGGCGTCCATCCCGAGAAATTTCATTTGGACATAGGAAATTAAAAATTGAGATGAGGACCAATGTAGAAACTAGACGAGGAGACGAAACAACTTTTGAGGTGAAACCCCGACAAGGTCCGAGCTGGCATTTTCGTAATTATCAGTCTAGGAAGCAAAACGGGAAAAATTGAGAAAAATTCTAAAAAATTCCTGAAAAATAGAAAAAGTGTAAGGTAGAGCTTTTGGAAACTTGGTTGAGACCCAAAAGGTAGGATTATTGTGAAAATAGATTATTATAGAATTTTCCATAAACAGAGGCTTTTCGGGAAATTATTGGAAAAATAGAGGAAGATAATTATTTTAATTAGTTAAAAGCCTCAATAAATTTAAAAAAATGGATGAATCATTTAAATATTTATTTGAATTTACAAAATTGATTTTAGGCCTTGGAAGTTTAGAATTAATTTTAGAAAATTTAATTTTAGGGAATTTATTTTCCCGTAATAACACTAATAAAGGCCTAATCAGAGAAAATTTCAAATAAATACTTAGAGGTGGTAAACAAATTCTGAAAATTTTCAAATCATATTCTTATATTAAAAGGTAAATTATCATGGAGAGAAATGAATTTTTGGAGGTCTAGAAAAATTATGGAATGTTACTAGTGAATAGTAACTGATAAAGTTTCAAAGTGGTTTGAGATTTTGCTTTGGGGTGTGGGCCATCTTTTGGGGCCAGCCCAAACCATTTGTGGGGCCCACTTTGAGCCCAATAAGGGCCCAATTTTGTTGCTTGCTGCCCACTCCACAGAATTAATTAAAATAAATACAAAATTAAGGGATAAATGCTTGGAAAGTCTAGAATTGCCACTTGGATTAATCTGATTTATTTTGCTGTAAATGGCTGCCACATAACCCCCCATTACGTGTCCCAAATTTGGCCAATTAAGGAGAGAAGGGAGCAGATTAAATTTTCTATAAATGCCCCTCTTGAAAATACAAAGAAATGTTGGAAAAATAGGAAAAATAGGGAAGATGTTGCCACTGTAGCTCCAGACCTTAAAGACCGAAAATTGAAGGATTTTGGACAAGGAATCATTCAACTTATATCAAGGAAACATCAAGGTATGTTTAAGTCTCCTTATCCCTAAGTTTTACACTAATTTAGTGAGGGTTTTGAATTGAAAAATCAAGTGTATATGCTGCCAAATTTTCATTGGACCATGTAATGCTTAGGGAAGGGTAGAAGCCTTAAATACCAAGTGGAATAAGCATAATTAAGTGGTGTATGGGTTGATTTTTGGAAGAAAATCCATCTAGGGTCCTATATGTATATTTCAACAAGCCACTATTCATGCTTCAAGAAATTGCTTTAGCTACATTTGATGATTCTAATGGGTTTAAAATGTGTTTTTGTATAGGGATATACTATTGGGAAGTATTTAAAATCATTGAAATAAAAAATGAAATTTTTGGAAGCTAAAACCCCCTATTCGGCCAACTCAACTTGAAAGGGAAGGAGTTTGATTTTTAAAAATCTGATTTCATATTTGGATTCCCCATGAAAAATTGTGTGGGAATGAATTATGAAGTTATTGATTCTTGACAAACTCAATTATTTTTATATATTTTGATATCTTTTATATGAGTTTTGTCAGTTTAATTGGTTCCTTTTTGCCTTAATTGATTTAATTTATTTTATTTTGAATTATTATTTTATAGGGGCAAAATTGTCATATTGTAGTTTAATTGTGACTAATTGATTTTTGAGGATAATTAATGCTACCTTATCCTTGAATTTTTCTTGTAGGTTCTTGGAAGATTCAAAAATAAAAAAAGAAAAAAAGAAAAGAAAAAGAAAAAAAATTAAATTAAAAGAAAATAATAATAATAATAATAATAATAATAATAATAATAAGTTGGGGGCAAAACGTTGCGTTTTGCCCCAACCTAATAATCATCATCAGCTGGGAGGCAGAAGACGCAAGGAGCGCTGAAATAAAACACACACACGCGAGGCGCAACAGGGGGAACCGGGGAGCGAAACGGAGAAGACGCTGGACGGCGGCTGAGAGCAGAGGAGACGCGCCGAATACGAGTTCGTGACGGCGAGAAGTAGGAGCTGGGCGATGAACCAGGAAGAAGACAGCGCCTTCACCTTCTTCTTCTCCGAAGCACGAACAGAGCTGGACGGAACCCACGAGCAGGAGGCGGCACACACAGACGACGCAAGCGGCACAGACGAAACGGAGCAACAGGGAGGGAGAAGACGCTGGGCGGCGAGCAACGGACCTGGAGAAAAAAAAAAAAAGAGCAACACAGAGCTCGCCGCTGCCGAGGGAACCAGAACGAGTGAGACAGCAAAATCAGTGTCACCGTCTTCTTCCATGGCAAACCGTAACAGAGCGCTGGTGGCAACGAATTTGATGGCAAACCGTGGCTAATTCCTAATTCTCTAATTCAACAATAATGACAGAAGCTTGGATCATCAAAGGGGAGTTTTAGTTGTTTTAATTTCTTACTCAATAATTGTTTAACAATTTCTAGGTCTTAGGATAGTTTTTCTGATTGTTGGGATAATTGTATTGCTTAATCTGATTATATTTGAGGATTATTGTGACTGGATTATTGGTTAGCATTTGACATTGGGCTGTTTATAGCTTTGATTTCAATTATGATGTTGTGGTTATGACATTTGTATTGATTTTGGAGTTAATATATTGTGATTTTCTAAGGTGGCTTAGAATCTTGGATCATATTGTCTCTTGCTAGCTTTAACTCTATTGTTGTGAATTTAAGAATTTAATTGAGCATTGGTTTTTAGTATCCTTAATTTCATTTTACTATTCTGGTTGCAGTTAGTAATTTGAATTTTTGGGAAAATATTTTGAGGCAATTCGAGGTGGCTCGGTTGTTGGATTAAAAGCTTAATTATAATTCTTAATTCATTGTTTTAACTCTCACATCTTTTAGAGTGATAATTGCCTAAGTTGTTGAATTGGAGGATTGATTATTATTATTGTTATTTGTGTGTCTCATTTTCATTTATTTAATCTTCATTCATTTTAATCACTTTTATATAAAAACAAAAAAAAGTATTTTAATTTCAATTTGATTCGTAGGATTTAATTAACAGTTTTTTTAAAAATCAAAAATCCCTTTTATATAGTTTAGGTTACTTGTGTTTATTTACTAGGATTTAATTTCGTTTTCGACTCCTCAAAGTGAATACGACCCGGGTTGTGCACTATATTGCATTAATTCGATTAATTTTTGGAGTAACCCCAAAGTGACAAATTAAGGGAAGTTAACTTCAATTCTAAAAGAGGAATTATTTTGTTAAAAATCAAAGAGAAAGGAGGAAAATGTTAAGTTAAAGATAAAAGGTTATGTTTAAATGGTTTGGCTATTAATGTGGCCTATGTCTATGCTTGATTTAATAGGCTTTATGAGGAGGAGTCAAGGACGATCATTGTCCCTTGAAGAGAGAAAATTAATCAAGTGATAAAAGGTAACTTTGAATTATAATTTGATTGTTTATCTTGCTTGTTTAATGTGATTTGTTGTTGCTTGGATTGAAGAACTTGTGATTTTGGTTGGTTGGTTGGTTAACCTTGGTTTATACTTTGGCCAAATGCATTGAATTGTGTTAATGTGTAAGTGTTAATGTTCCTCTCCTAGCATGAAACTAAGCATGATTTTATGTGGCTTGAGGATGTCTTGAAGTTTGTAACATGTCACATTGTAACTTATTTGATTTGCATGATAATTATAGTTCAATTACTACTAAGATTTCTATGAAATCTCATTCCTCCTATGTTAAATTATGTCTCAAATAGGGAATGGTTATTCTATGGATCAAGGCAAGGAATTGGTGTTGGGATAGAAGAGCATTATGGAACTAAAATCACTGTTATGTTATGTAATGTGTTAATAATAAATTTCATGCTAAGTTGTAATGAATTATGAATAATGATATGATGTAAATTGTGTTGTTATGACATGTCCTAATGTTGAAATATTGAATGGTGCAATGTCATAAGGATAAGAGAAAGGAAAAAGGGAAATAAAATTTAAGAAAGAGGTAATTATGGGATAAAATTACCTAAATCAGGGGCAAAATGGTGCCACATGAAATAATATGCAAATGATGGAATTTGGACCTGAGATTTTACAAGCAAATAGGTCTCATTTTTATCTTTAAATCAAGTGGTAAATCATCAAACTTTAGAGTTTTGTCCTAAGAGTTATGCCTCTCTAAAGTTGGGCTAAAATACTATAAATTTGAAAATTTATCAACTTTGGATGGAATTGAGTCTAATAAATATTTTTTCTCTATAGAACTCTTAGCAAGCTTCACGTGAAAATTGAAACCACCTCGTTTTGATTTTTCCAGAATTAGTTATGAATTTTCAAAGTTAGCCTAAATTCGGATGAACAGTGTGCGACAGAATAAAAAGGAAAATTTTGAAACTGAAATTTTTCGCCCAAAAACGTTTGGAAATGCGTTATAATGGTTCTAATTGATGTATAATGGAGTAATAAAGGAGGTGTTACATAAGGTGATCAGAGAACATATTTACCTAACAGGTTATCTGGAACAGTAATAATGTAATATGTGATCGATAAAACTTAACAGTACTTAAGCTCAAAACATTCGGTCATTTATCTAACACATGTTCAATCAACCCAATGATCCAACACATGATCAAATAACAATTTAACAGTTATACAGGGAAACTTAACTATTTATTTTGTTATCATCAAAACCTTAAATCTAACAATATTGGCATGATTATGAACATGCAAGAAATGAATGTGAATTACTAATGCAAGTAAGGGGGATAAGTTATCCTTAAATGAGCCATAAATTTGTGATAAAATGGAAGTGAGGCAAACGATGGAATCTACCTATGAAATTTGCTATCTTTAAAATTACACATCCTGAGCTTTAAAATAAGTGATAGATTGTCACATCTCCTTTATTATCTCATTATATGACAATTGGACCCTTTTAGGATCATTATACAAACCTTAAGTATGAGAAATTTCAATTTTTGAAACTTTGATTCCGGGTTACTATTCACTATTCACAGAATTTTTTGTCAATTTTGAAAATTCATAACTAATTGTAGAAAAATTAAGATGGGGTGATTCCAATTTCTATTTCAAGCTTGCCATGCATTGTATGAGGGAAAAAAAAATACTCATTAGCATCATATCATTACGAAACAGAGTCAGAAAATTCGCCAAGTTGCATTGTTCACATGGTCATTTTCTGATTTTCTAGTATTTTAGCCCAACTTTGGAAGGACATATCTCTTAACACAAAACTCTAAATTTGATGATCTACCACTTGATTCAAAGTTAAAAATGAGATCTATAAGCTTGTCAAATTTCAAGTCCAAATTCATCCATTTGCTCATTATTTTATGTGCCACAAAACTGCCTCTTTTTAGAGTATTTTTATCCCATAAACTAATTTTTTTAAATTTTCTTTTCTCTCTTCCATATACCATCCATTCAAGCACACCAAAACATGATTATAAACAACCATATGACATTATAAATTACATAATTCCAAAGGATATCATATCCATAACTCTTTACAAATATCAAAGTTCATCAAAATACAACACAAGTCTTACATAATGTCATAAAAATCACAAGGCCTCATTAGCTCAATACCTGTAAGGAATTGAAAGACACGTAGCGGAAAATAACTTTAAAATTTTCTAATCCCTTGCCCGGATCTACCGATTGTGTTTAAGTCAAGTAGTAAGAGGTGTTACCTACGGTATTCGAATCGTTAGTGGCTCAGGGATTCCGACGTTCGGGATGCCTATGCTCTCCTTTTGTTCGTGAGAAGTCGACAACTCAGATCGGCTTCCTCTACCGGTATCCACACGAACAGCGTTTCAATCACGAACGACGTGCTAGCGCCTCTTGTCCTTCTAGGGCTTTTCCGAGAATCCATCCTCACCGTTTCTATTTTGGCCGTTTCTTATCTGTAAACCTTTTGCTCTCTCACACACCTAAAACCCTAGCTCCTAAATATCAAATATATAGGATGCTATCGGTATTATGAAGGATATTGGATTTCAGAATTAATCCTAAATTAATTCCGAAATTAATACAATATCATATATTGCGTAATCTGATAAGAAATCAATTAAATAAATACGGTTTATATTAAATCCGTCCCACAGATTTAATTCATCTATTCATTTAATTCAAAATAAAGATATGACGGAGTTATATGTGATTCATTCTAATAAATCAAATTTGAGATATTATATTATACCATATCAAATTTAAAAGTGATAGAGATTTAATTTATCCTTATAAATCAAATCTTATAAATATCTCTTATATCATATAATATATATACGCGAATTTATATATATACACACACGTCCACCCTAGATTATTCATTGAATCTGGACATATCTTAAATTCAATGAATCTGGACATGATAGCTCGTGTTGGGCTATTTTGTGTGCGACCCTGTAGGCCCATATGAAGTTGGTAGTGGGCCATTTACTATAATGACTCACAAGTCGTAAGCGGTCTCTAGCAAGACATCACGACTTCCCAAATCATATGAGGATTGATGAACGATGTAACCTTTCATACAACCATATCACGTCCCTTTTGTCACACGACATTTTGGTTATAGATGAGGCATGGAGAATGTCATCCTCCTATTCCTGACCGTTACTTTCTCGATCCCTGAGTAGTCTGAGTATAGAAATGGAACTACCTTTCTATTATAGTATGATCATACATTTCTCAGACTTACTCATCGAGGGGCCCAGTAATATCTCTCTACGAATGTGAGGGACAAATTCCATCTTGACCATTCACATTCCTCCATATGAAAAACCACTAAGCCTGAATATAGTCTTTATGATCACTCGGTCAAAAGTAACTTTTGACTAGGTCAAAGCTGAGCGTTTCTCATGTAGGAATCCATGATGATCTCAGGTCAAAGGGCATAGTGACTTTTGACTAGATCAAAGCTGAGCGTTTCTCATATAGGAATCCATGATGATCTCAGGTCAAAGGGCATAGTGACGTGGTTTGTATATGAGAGAAGCTTATGACTTAACCCATGTAGCTCTCTCATAGTGGGTCGGTCCAACACCTTGTACTCTTATATGTGCCTATGACTTTGATTTATATCTCTATACATCTTCAAAGTCATACTAGTCTTATTTCATCTCTGCTCCCACATATATGACCGACCAGGGACATTTAGGATAAAATCATGAGTTATCCAAGGATAGTCATCACAGTAAACATGCAAATAATATGATAACATAATTAAGAAATTCATAAATCAACAATGTTCATAACACAATGATTGGCCCCTAGGGCACGATTTCCAACAATACCAACTCCTTGCTCTTATTCATACTTGATCCACTCCCTCTTAATACATAATTTAACATAGGAAGGAATAAGATTTTATAGAAATCTTAGTAGTAATGAACTATAATTATCATGTTAATCAAGCAATGCATAATGTGATATGTTATAGAACTTCAAGACATCCTCAAGTCACATAAAATCATGTCATGCATTATGCCAAGGAAAGAAACAAGTACATACTCACATTGGCATAACATTATGCATTTGGCCAAAGCAATTCAAGTGTCATAAAATCAACAATTGCCACAACATGAATCCAGCAATTGGAGTAATCAACATAACACAATAAGCAAGCAAGACAAACAATCAAATTATAAGTTCAATGCTACCTTGTATACTTAATGTAATTCAGCCTCCTTAAGGAATTATTGTTTTCCTTGGTTCTTCTTCTCAAAACCTATCAATTCAAGCATAATTACAAGCTACATTAACAATCATTCCAATTAAACACCAACACTTAAGCTTAAGCCTAATTAAATTCTCCTTTTCTTTGATTTTTAACATAATTATTCCTCCTTCAATTCTAATAATCTTTTGACACATTCCTACACAATTTTTCATGTAGAATCCAAATATTAATTCATATTTATGAAAATCAAACTCCTTTCTTCCATTATATTTTGGGCGAATAGGGGCATATATATTCCAAAGCTACAATTTCCTCTACCTTAACTAGCTCTTGATCTATTTAATTCCCTTAATCTTAGGGTTAAAATTTTCAGGATGTTACAAAAAGCATCACTTAATTCTCTACAAGAACACTTCGTCCATACTTGGGACGACTTGGTGTCAAAATTCAAAGCCAACATTCCTAGAGGTCAGAGAGCCACCTTAAGGGGAGAGTTGCTCTCTTTTGAAGAACAACTTGATGAACTATTCTATGAAGCGTGGGAAAGGTTCAAGGACAAAAGGAGAAATTGCCCAAATCATAAACAAAAGCAGAATGTCATAATGGAAGCTTTTAGAATGGGTTAAATGATCAAACTGTAAATATGCTCAACATTGCTTCTAATGGAGGAATAGGGAAAATGAAGGTCAATGAACTCTACCAACTATATGAAGATGTAGCCTTTAATACTATGTAACCATATAACAAGCGGAGGCAAGGCTCTAAGAGGTATCTTGAAACAGATTCTTCTTCTTCTAAAGATATCTCATCACAATTGGAAGCTATTTTGAAGAGGTTTGATAATCTGGAGATGCAAATTAAGCGAGGAAACTCAATCTAGGTAAATGCTTATCATGCTTATCAGTTTGCATGTGATCATTGTAGTGAAGGACACTATTCTAAAGAGTGTCCTTATAGTCTTGAAACTATCAATTATATGAACATAGGTTAGAGAAGGCCTCAAGGAAATCTGTATCCTGTAAAACATCCTTCTGTTTAATTACCCCTTTTAGTACACGTCTAGAAGTGTTATGGTTCAACCGGATCATGAAATGAGTCCATAGATTGAAAAATTGAAATTTGATTCTTGGGTTACTATTCACTAGTAAATTTCAAATTTTTGGTCTAAATTTAAAAATTCATAACTAATTATAAAAAATCATATTAAAGTGATTTAAGCCTTTATTTAAAGCTCTTTCAATTCTCTATAGGGAAAAAATGCTTATTGGTTTATTTTCTTACTCATTCATTCTAGAATTACACATAAAGTTGTACTATTAATTTAGTCAACTAGTACATTTCCAAATTCTCTACCTTAAATGTCTTAACACTCACATCTATTTTAAGTGATTTATCACTTGGTTTAAAGCTTAGGACATGTACTGTAACATCCTCAAAATCTTAACTCTGGAAAAAAGAAAATTAAATAGATCAAGGGCTAGTTAAGGTAGAAGGAAATATACTAAGTATAGGTTTGAATTTAAAAATCTAGATAGTGGCCAAATTCATATTTTTAAATATCAGTTAAAGAAAGATTTAATTGGAAAGTCAAGTCACAAATTCTCAAAAATTTCCAGAAAATCATGAAAAATGGAAATGAGGGTCAAGGAATAGTATTTGAGGGCTAAGAGGAATTACTAAAAGGAAAATAAATAATATAGAATTTTCTATATTTTTTTTTGGTTACACCGAGTAATAGTAACCAAAAATTAATTATGAAAAATATTTAGAGGCCTCAATAATTCTGGAAAAAAATATAAAAAAATACCTTGAAGGATTATAATAATTTATAAAATTATCCCAAACTTCTTTTGATAAGGAGGTTAGCTTTAATAATATTTAAAGCAGAATTATTGTTGGTAAAGTGCTGATTTTGGAAAAAATGAAATTTAGAGCATTCCTGAGAAAATTAAATTTTGAAAAAAATCATAAAACTTTCCTACACTAAGAGAAGGCTAACGGTGCACTGAGATGAATTTTCTAAGACAGTAAAATTGAGAGGATACAAAAAAATTTTCATCTGGCACTACACCGATACTAAGTGTAATGCAAGGACAACCAAGAAAGTAAATATTTTTGCAAAATTCCCCAGCCTATGAGGCCCATAAATCATGCCTAATTAGACCCAAAAAGGGGGACAATATTTAATTAAAAATGAAAAGAAAATTAAGTTTCTAGAAGCTAATTAAGAAAAGTAATCTTGGATTAAGGAAAGTTAACTAAGGCTAAGGTGTGATAATCTTAGCATGACATAAGCAAAGTGACATCATCTTAATGACATCACATGGACAAGTGGCAAGATCACAAGCTTCCTAACTTAGGATTTATCCATGTGTAATGTGATAAAAATGAATGGCTAAGATCTTTCCACCTATACCTTGTAATTTCTTCAAACTTCAAGGGCTAAAAGCTAAAGTAAAACTCTATAAATACCTCCTCCCACCCTTCACATTTCAGCCAAAGAGAGGATTTAAGGGGAGGTTTTGTTGCTCTTGGGTCTAGAGAGAGAAAAGGTCATTTCTAGAGAGAGAAAGTCCAACCAAGTTTAAGGAATCACTAAGGTAAGCTCCTAAGTCTTTTGTGATTTATTGTGAGCTATTTTATGGCTTTTTATATTGTTTTGGATCACCATTTTCTAGGAAAAAATATTGCCAAAATTTTTACAAAATTGGAAGAATTTAGCTAAGGGATTGAAACATTGATTAAACATCTAAAAAGGATAGGAGATTATTGGTTATAGTTGAATTTTGGAAAGAAATCCTAACCCCCTATGTTAAAGAATCAATTCGACCAAAAGAAAAAAATAGGGTTAGAGTTGAATTTGATTTAATTTGATGCTTCCAATATGTTTAAATGATGAAACGGTGTAGGGAAACACCAAGAAAGGAAGCTTGGAAGCATTAAAATTGAAAATGAAAATTTTAATTTCCAACGGTATAAGTTTCGGCCAAAGTGAGATCATTAGGGAGGAATTGGATTTTCATAAATCTAAGTAGATATTTGAATTCTACATGACAAAATTATGCAGGAATGACATAAGAGATTTCAAGAATCAAAGTTGTAAGTGATAACCCAGAAATCAAAGAAAAGGGGATTAAGGGTTATATAATATTTTGGATGAAATAATAATTTGTGGTGCCCTATTGTGTTATCAATAGGCCTAGCATCAAAAGAGAAGAGCTTGAAGGAAAGGAAGAGCTTAAAAGAGGTAGCTAGCATTTACTTTCCAAATGTTACATTGCATTGTATTTATTGCTTTATGTTATGCTATGTTGCTATGCCATGATGTGGATAAGATGACGGTGTTCTGTGATGTATAACTCCATGCTTGTAATGCCTTGGTTTATGCAATGTTGAGTGTTATGAATAAGAAGTACGTTATGTCCTTTTTATGGCATATGCATTAAGTGAAACTATGTATTAGCAAATTCATGTGGCATAAAATGCTTTGCTTGTGTGACATTGTGAATGTGATGTTGTGCTACTAATATTCCTATGAATCTCACCCCTTCAACAAAAACCTAGGGCTTTCAGCATCACAAGAAAAGGGTAAGGAGGTGGCTATTGCATAAGGAAATGATGAATGAATTATGGCTTTAAACCTTTCTTGTTTTATGTGGAAGAATGTAAAATAATATTTTATGGATGACTTTGTATGACAACTATCTGCAATCACATGCTAAAGCATGCTGTTAAAACCAATTATGTAGTTGATTGATTAGCTCTGGTAAAAAAAAAAAAGTTGATTGATTGGCATGCCAAGCTAGAGATTATTTATGGAAAGGAAATATAAGTGAGGGATAAAAGCCAACTATTTTAGAGGAAACTTTGACTAAAGTGAATCTGAGCAAATAAGTGAGGTAAATCATGAAACTTTCCCCATCAAAAGATCTTATTTTTCTCTTTAAAATAAGTGGTAATATGCCTTAAACAGATATTCATGCAAGAAGTTATGCCTATCCAAAGTTAGACAGAAATACTCGAAAATTAGAAAATGACCAAATGAACAGTACTTTTTGAAAATAAAACTGTGCTTGAATTTGAAGACAATTCTTCCAAAGCTTATTTTTTCTTAAAAGATATTCCAAAAAGCTTCCAATAGAACTTAGAATCACTCAATTTTGATTTTTGTAAAATTAGTTACGATTTGGCCAAATTATAGGCTGCTCTAAATAGTAACCCAAGAACAAAATTTTTCAAAGTCAAAATTTTCAACCTTTTGGCCATCAAATATGATTCTATTTACCTCTAATTGGTTGGTTATTTGGTAAAAAAATGAAGGTGTTACATGTACTAGCTGCTTACCAACTTTCATAAGCAGATTCACTCTTTCATTTTACTTTTACTCTATCAAAAATTCATTGCTCGTAATGAGAAAGTTTATCCCATTACTTGTATTAACATGCTATATGTTAGATTTAAGGTTTTGATGATAACAAAATAAGTAGTTAAATTTCTCTGCATAACTGTTAAGCTATTATTCAAGCACCTGTTGGATCATTGAGTTGTTTGTCACGTGTTAGATAAATGACTGAATATCTTTGAATATAGTTACTGTTAAGCATTATCGATAACGTGTTGCATAGCTCCTTTTTGAGATAACATGTTAGATAAATGTATTGTTCGATCACCTTATCGATAATTAGGTAAACTTGCTCCAATATGATTAGTGTTAGGTAATTATCAATCACTTGATTGATAAACCAAGTGTTTGATAATCTGTCAGGTAAACAGATATGTTTTCTCTATGATGATAAGTTTTTATCCATAACCTTAGGGATAAATGAGATTATCGATCACATGTCAGATAATTGGTAAGTTTCTTTCAAACCATATTTGTTTAGATCACATTATGAGTTATCTATCACCTTATCGATAATCATTCTCATCAATAACTTGTTCTAAAACTTGAGTAAGCTTATGTTCGATCATCTACTCGATCAAGTTATACTTAGTATATTTAAACTTCAAGTTTTATTCGGACATTTGTCTATCATCTTATCAATAATCACAATTATCGATCATCTAATCGATAAATGCACTTATCAATCACTTTATCGATTAAAGTCACATTTTCTTATCTCACTCTAACTAAGTGCTTCAAGTAACTTCTCAGATAACATGTTCGATCAAGTCACTTATCGATAACGTTTCAGATAAATTTCCTTAAAATGGTTTTCTATAGTTACTTCAATTATCAATAAGTTGTTGGATAAGTAAATTATCGATAATATGTTCCATAAAACTCAAACAAATTTCTTGAAACTATTTTTCACTATACTTTTTAGAAAATATGATATTATCTTATCTTCAAGCTTTTTTCAGCCTTCATTAATCATCTTATATTCTTATAAAGAGCTGAGAAGGCACCTGTTTTAAGTTACAAGCTTTTCATCAGATGTATTTTCTTGATAATATCACTTTGACTATAATTCACTATTTATTGATAACTTGTTCTATAAAGTGCATGTTCCATAATGACTTTGATAAGTGAGTCTGTTCTATAGATTGCCTCATTTCAATTAATCGATAACTTTATGGATTAAACTATTTATTGATCAGTTCTTTGATAATTTTGATTCTTTGATCATCTGATCTTTGATTTATGATTTTCACTTCTTGTATTGAAGGTCAAGGATCATCATCTATTCTGCTATTCTCTTATATTCTCTGATAAAGAATACTCATTTCTCTACCAAGACATTTTCACAAATTATGAAGCTCAACAGTTATATTATAGGCTCAAGCTACTATGTCAGAAGCGCATTTATTACGAACAATTGTTGCAACTACCAACACACGCAAGCGATACCCCAACAGTTACAAGCTCTTATGTCTAACGGAAAATTGAAAGTCTCTAACGATAAATGACTTGAAGAGCATTGAATGAAGCAGTGAATGAACCGAGCTACCAACTATCAAAATTAAGAGAGTCTGTAAATCATTTATTACTTTCAATAAGTGACTCAAGAATCTGGGATTCTTGAGGAGATTGTAACCTTACGGGAAAGTAAGGGGGAGTGATTGAGAGTGAGTTCAATTACTATACTGTGGCACTAAAAGCCCATTGAATCTTAGGGTTTAGTGAAAAATTCAGAGGCGCTTTGAGAACTAGACGTAGGTCAAGTAGTTGAGATTGAATCAGTATAAATTCCTGCTTGTTCTACTTCTGCTCATCTTTAGTGAAATCTTTCTAAACTTGTTTCCTTTACATTATTTGGTTATTTATTTTGTAAAGTCAATTTTTTTATATCACCCAATTCACTCCCCTTCTTGGATGAAACTGCTACTAATACTATAAACCTTTTTTATCTTGCCTGCTATCAACCCAATATACTATTGATCACTTTCATGAATTATCATACTCATTCATACATGCCAACGTCATCATTCCTTATTACATAATACTCCTTCAGTCCTAAATATAATTACACTACAAAATGAGTATTATATTTAGGACCAGAGGAGTATCATAGACATGTTCATTACATACAACATCATAAGAATAACATAGTATAACAAAACATAATATAATACTTTTCTCAAATTCTCTCTCTTCTTTCTTGATTTTCCTCATGCATTCCTCTTCCTTTACACATCATACCTGCTTTGGTTAGTTAAGGGAGGGAGAAATTCAAGAGAAGGAGAAATTCGAGAGAATCTCAGTAGCAAATTTACTATACATGTATGCAAGATAAATGCAAGTATACGACTAATAAAACGCACAGTTTAGGGTAAGTGTGAGGGAACTTTGAGTATTTACAGTTTAGGGTAAGTGTGAGGGAACTTTGAGTATTTGCAGTTTAGTCCCTCTTCCCCTTTTGCAATCAAGTCCTTAAATGCTTCTTCCTTGATTTCTAGATTTAAAATCGTACATAATCACAAAACACTTTCTCTAACCAATTATTAATATTTCCTTGCAAAGAATTCCAGAATTAGGCATAAAAATCTATGAGAATCATGCTAGAATTAATAAAATATAAAGAAACATCACCTGTTTATGCGATTTTCTTTATAGAGCATCTCATGAGCATAAGCTAAAGGCTTTTTAGACCAATTAATTTTTTGTACTAAAATTTTTGGCGCTTTTTGGGTTAGGAAATGAGAAGTCAAAAAATTCAAGAGGATATACTTTAACTCCTACGAGATGTCACTAATGTCTTCAAGCTAGGCATATTAGCAGAGCTTGTGAGTATTAGTGGTAACAGGAAGACAACACTACTTATGAATATATTAGTCGGGAAAGATATGGGATTACAAGGATTTAAAAGTTGTATTTTGCAAATACAATTTACAAAATGAAAATTTTAAATAATCTTTGTAGTCTTTCTAATTAATAATAGCTTGTTTGATATAAAATTATTGATTTTTACATGTTTTATTTATGTAAATTAGTATTAATCATATTCATATAATATAATTTTTTTTCAAAAAAAAAGAAAATACTTTTACGTGATAGTTATTGCAAAAGAATGGTTAACTAAATGTATCCTTACATGATTGTTCTTTCACAATAATGGTCATGTAAAAGTACATTTACTTGACTTTTTTTTTTTTATAATAACTGTCACGTAAAGGCCCTTTACGTGATAGTTTGGAACCGTCAGATATATTATCTAGAGAATATATGATGCGTCTATTGGTGATGGTTGTCAATTGTCAAGTATGATAAAAATTAATCGACATAGTAACAATTTTGTAGTAGTGTCTTTAACTCCTAAAGTTGTGCAATCTATGATTTGTGCTCAATATTGGTTTAGGAAGTCACTGCAATATCTTGTAAAAGAAGGGGATGATGATGTATAAAAGATAGATTTTGGTAAGATTTTACTGATACTTCATAAATTATAACTTTATAAGAATAATACTATATTTATTTTGATATATGAAGTTAACTTTGATCTTGTTATGTTAATGACTAGATTTGCAAAAACTTGCATTGGAGGTAATTATTGATTATCTTGTAGATGCAATATGGAACAAGTTGTAAAAGCTACAACTAATTTTACATATTAAGTTTTCTTTTTATTGATTTTTTCTTGTTTTAATTATAGGTAGTACTCAGGGAGCAAAATAGAAATTATTAAGTTTTTTGAACTTTTATTATGCTTTCTTTGGAGCAAGCAATATTAAACACTATTATTTAGTTTGCATGTTGATTAATGGGTTAATTGAATCTCAGTGGACTTGACTGTCTTACATTCTTCCTCCAATTAACATAGTATTCGAAGCTAGCTACTTGTGGATGCATTTTATATTGGAAAATGGCAAAAAAGACCCCTGAATATATGAAATTACGAAATGGATTCCTAAATTAACTTAATTGCCTCAGGAGACCAGGTCTTAAACTGAAATTATGAAATATTGAGGAAAAGACCAAAATGTCCTTCTCCTTCTCATATCCTCTTCCTTCTGAAATATAATGCTTGTATGCTTCCATCACTTTCTCTGTTTCTCATTTTGGTCCTGTGGCTAAGGATTCAACATAGCTGCCACCGTCTCCTCTTCCCCCTCCGAACACATCCATCTCAAAAGGACATAGAAGCATCACTGGCACATCACATACAGTTTTGATTCCAATGGTGATTTGGGCGTCGGTGGGCAGGCAAGGAAAGAAGGCTAGAAAGAAGAAGCATAAAAAAAAAATATTTCTTCAAGAGGGAAGATTAATGTGGAGAGGATAACTCATAGAGAGGTATTATTTTTTCTATGCATCTTAATTCATCCTTCCTCTGTTCCGATATTGTGTGGGTTTTAGATTTGATAATCTTACCATGTCATATCAATTTAATATCTAGGGGACTCATGACTTTGCCAAAGAACAAATGATAATAAGAAAGAAAGCCTTTTCAATAATAAAGGAAGTTTTTTAGAGGCATGACACCACAACTTTGGATATTATATGTTGAGTCGATACTAGTATTGGAACTTCCCCCCTCATATCTAGTGATAAGAATGAAAACTTTTGCCCATGGATTGATGATTTGTCACTAGATCAAAATATTTCCAATAGGTGTGTCAAGTTTGAACAAATTGAGATGTTTGCATCTGTCAAGATAAAAGACCCGTCAAGAGAAAGAACATTATATGTTTGCATCTATCAAGTTTGAAAAGATCTGTCAAGAGAAGTTAATTATAATCACCAAAGTTAAGTTGTTATTTCCAATACTTAACTTGTTCTTTCAAATATGGAAGTTGTTATTTCTAACTGTGGAGTTGTTATTTGCAAAACTAATGAACTTATTCTTTCCAACAGTTAACTTTAATTTGTAGAAGTGAACTTGTTATTTCCAAGTACAAAGTTATTATTTTGAATGCCTAAATTGTTAAATCGTAATTTCCAATATTGTACTTAACTTGTTTGTTCCAAAACTAAACTTGTTATTTATAGAGTTTGGTTATGTAGTTTTGTTCATTATGGCTATGTGGTTAACAGTTCTTCCCTATGAATATTGCAAAAAAGAGTTGTCAAACACATACTAGTTTTTTGTTATCATTGATAACATTGTTTTTATTTCCCATCAAGTGTTGTAACTACAGACTATGTGCATATGATGTCCCATGTGATATGTTGTGACCATGACTGCCAAGGAGAACATGAACATCAACAAAATGACATGCATGAGAAATTTGGAAGATAAGAAGTCATCATCTGCATAGAACAGAGAAGCATCATCCATTACACCAGCAAAAAGATCATCTTCATCATCTTAGTGGCCACCATTATTTTTTTGTTGAGACCCTTGCGGTGATTGAACAAGAAAGTGAAAAATTCCCAAGTTCAAACTTGATTATAAGTAATATCCTTTTGGGAGAGAGAAGAATATTCTGTTTGTATTACAAAAATAGTTGTTATCATAGCCATACTTGTTTTTCGTTATTAGCAATAAGAATGTTGTTATTTTTAATGTAACTATTGTTATAGCCTGTGATTTGATTTCTAATGAAATTAAGTTCCATAAAAAGTTTCTATTATTTCCACATTTTACTGCTAAAATATAACAAGTTTGGTAAGCGAAATAATAATTCTATGATTAGGTTTCTATAAAATTAAGTTTCATGAAAAGCTGTCATGATTTTCACATTTCACTGTCAAATGATAAAAGTGGTAAGCCAAATAATAAGTTTGGTAAGTGAAATTACAATTCTGTAATTGAGTTTCTATAAAATTAAGTTTTATGAAAAGCTATTATTATTAGGGGTGTTCAAGGCCGGCCCGTCCCAGTCAGCCCGTTCCGGTCCCGGTCTTATTGGGACGGGACGAATCCATCCCAAAATTTTTCGGGACAGGACAAATCGGGACGATTAGATTTGAGACTGTTTTTAATTTTTTTTTAATTTTAAGCGAAATAAAATTTTTTTTTTAATTTTTTTAATTTTTTATCCTATTTATATAATATCATTTTTTTCATATTTTTTTAAGATTTGAGACTATTGTATGGAACTATGGATATATTTATTTAGAGCTTTTATATTTGTCAATGATTTGAGATTATTGATGATTAGAATTTTTGGCAAGTTTTTATTGTGTTAAAAGCTTTTGTTTAGAGTTTTTAATGACTATTATATGTAATATTTTGAGCTTTTGTTTAAAAGTGTCCAAACAAATAAAAAAGAAAATAAAAAGATGTTTTTATAAGGTTTAAGCCAAAAAAATATAATTAAAAAATCAGATTTTTTTAAAAAAATAAAAAAAATAACAAAAAATAAAAAAAAAACTTCGGGACGTCTCGGTCCCGTCCCGGATCTGTCTCGTCTCGACCGGGACCGGGATAATCCTGGGACGGGCCGGGACACGGGACAGATTTTCTGTCCCGTTACTGTTCATCGGGACGGAACCAGGACAGGCCTGTCCCGGTCCTGATCCGTCCCGTGAACAGCCCTAATTATTATTTTCACATTTTACTATCAAATGACAAGAGTGGTAAGCCAAATAACAAGTTTGGTAAGCAAAATAATAAGTCCATGATTTGGTTTATAATAAAACTAAGTTTTATGAAAAGTTTTTATTATTTCCGCATTTCATTGCCAAATGACAAGAGTGGTAAGCTAAATAACAAGTTTGGTAAGTGAAATAACAATTTTGTGATTGGGTTTCTTATAAAATTAAGTTTTATGAGAAGTTTCTATTATTTCCACATTTCACTGCTAAATGACAATAGTTGTAAGCCAAATAACAAGTTTGGTAAGCAAAATAACAATTCTGTGACTGAGTTTCTCATGAAATTAAGTTTTATGAAAAGTTTACATTATTTTTGCATTTCACTTCTAAATGACAAGAGTGGTAAGCCAAATAATAAGTTTGGTAAGCAAAATAACAATTTTGTGATTGAGTTTCTCATAAAATTAAGTTTCATAGAAAGTTGCTATTATTTCCATATTTTATTGCCAAATAACAAGAGTGGTAAGCCAAATAACAAGTTTGGTAAGCAAAATTACAAGTCTGTGACTGGGGTTCTCATTGACTTCAGAACATAAAATAGATTTGCATTGTTACCATTTAGAACTAATAAATATAAAATATTAACATTGCTTTGCCCATAAACAAAAAACCAACATTTCCAGATCCTTATATCATGTTGCTGCCATCATAGTAACAAGTCTACAGTTACAACATTATTAAGCAAAATTACAACAATGGTGAGCCAATAACAAAAAACTAGAGGTGTTTTGACAGCAACCAATTTTTACAAGATTCAGTGACAAGTGCACCTCAAACTAGTTGCAACCTCTTGGAGAAAAAAAGGTAACGGGAAAATAGGCATGGCATGTAGGATGCATGGAGATATAACTACAGGGGAATGGCTTGCTAGGCAGCTTCTTCAATTTCAACCTTTAAAGTCTTGTTGTCAAGCTTATATGCTTTAGATGAAAAGTTTGGATGAAAATGCAAATGCAAGAAAGATGGCAGAATTACCTAGAGCCATGCACATCGTAGGAACAAGCTTAAATTAACCCAACTAAACCCCCCACTTTTTGGTAATAAACCATTGAAGCAAATAGATGAAGCCACTAAAACCGTCACTATAATAAAATCATCATACTTGTTCCTATCATGAGCTTAGAGAAGATATGGTGTGTTGGGCAATTATTATAGAACCAAAGGAAAAAGAAGGACGAAGAGAGGGAGTTGAAGAAAAGAAGGAAAGGGAAAAAGATGGGAGAGAGGAAGAAAGAGAAAAAAGAAGTCATTTTGGTCTTTTTTATCATCATTATATATTTGCAATTTAAAACCCAGTCTCCTAAGGCAATTAAGTTAATTCAGAAACCCATTTTATAATTTCATATATTTAGGGGTCTTTTTTGCTATTTGTCCTTTTATATTCCCATTTAAGCTTGTGCTGTACAAGTTGTTTTGTCAAATTACTTACATGGTACATTTTTATTAAGAAAAAGATTAAGTTGCATCTAGCACCTTAAAATATTTTTTCAGATGCATCCAACATCCTGAAGTATTTTGTGGTGCATCCAACATCTTAAAATATTTTTTAGATACATTCAGCACCCTGAAATATTTTTTTTTCTTTAATGTTGAATACACTGAATAATATTTTTGGGTGTTGGACACACCTAAAAAATATACTTTGAGGTACTGGATGCAACTAAAAATACTTCACGATGTTTGACACATCCAAGAAAAAAAATATTTCCAAGTGTTGGATGCATCATAAAATATTTAAAAGTATTAAATACATTCAAGAAAATATGTCAAAATGCTAGATGCTCCTTAACCTTAAAAAAATTATTCAACTCTAATAAATTCTGTGTACAAACTTTTTTTGTATGCAAAGCTGTCTTCCTCTTTATAATTCTCTTTATTTTTAAACTGAATTGAAATAACACGGTTAATCTGGTTGGATTATTTACTATGTTTGTCCTGAAAATAGATAATATTCAAGTTATTTGGTTTTTTCAGTTAAAACCAAATGCTCAACTCAGGGTGTGTTTGGATGAAACCAAACCGTGGTTTGGAAAAGTGATTCTGGAGAATAGATTCTGGGGAAAATAGATTCTGTGAAGAATAAATTTTGTAAAAAAGTGATTCTGAGAAGTAAGAGTGTTTGGATAGTTGTTATCAGAAGCACTTTTTATATATAAAAATTACTAAAAAAAAGACATAAGTTAATATGATAATTACAAAAAAAATAGATTTTATGATATATTTTAATTTGAAGGAATAAAATTGTTAATAATATGTTTTTTACCAACATAATTAATAATACATAAGACAATATAATTAATAAATAATTAATGTGTATATATATTTATAAAATGTAAGATTAAATATATTTATAAAAAATATGTTTATAAAAAAAATAACAAGATACATATCATATAGGCCCTCACACTCTTCCTTTTTTCTCCAAAAGCAAAAAAATTTTGTTTTTTCCAAAACCATGGTTTTGGAGTCAAAACCATAGTTTTGACCCAAAATCATGGTTTTGGTTTTTGGAGGGAGTGTTTGGGTGACTTATCACCCAAACCATGGTTTGGGTCCCCAAACCATGGTTTGGGGTGTCACCCAAACAGAGCCTCAATTAGTTTCCCAAAAAAAATTATATTCAATTGGAAAAAAAAGATAAAATGAAACGCACAAATTCTAAAGCCAACGTAACAAAACAAAAATTAGATTAGGAGGTGTTTGAATGACATGAGAAATGTTTTTAAAAAGTACTTTTTTATAAATTGAGATAAACTCCTTCACATGTTTATTTCGTATATTATAAAATCATTTTTGAAACCAATTTCATCTAAACATCCCCTTTCATCTCAACATACTATGCGGGGGGAAAGGATAAGAAAGGGTTGAAAAGGATAAACAAGAAATTCGAAGATTCATTCAAACTTTGGAAGGTAAGAAATTTAAGGCGGAGGGATGAGGGACTCCCTACAAGGCATTAATGTTATGTTTCCAATCTTGTGGAGGAAGGGGAAACGGAAGAACCGATGAGGCTGAAAGTGACGTTATGACCGGGAAAGATTATACGTTCTCACACCTATGAGAGCAAGCACAACCCCACAATTTACGGAGATTCAGAATTGGGCTTCTTTTATTTTCCCTCGTTGGTCTTTGTAAAGTCTTTCATTTGACTTCCCTAGACTTCCTGATTTCTTTATTGACTTCGCTGTGAGTTTCTCATTGGGCCTGATTCGTTTGTGATTCTGCAAGCTTTTGTCCTGAATTCGTTATTTTCTGTTTTTGCGACTTTGAATTTTCTCGTAAATTCTTTGGTTCGCTCTTTGAAATTTTGTTGAATATTCGTTTTGAAGGGGAAGCGGTGCTTGAAGTCTGGGGAAATGGGTTTGATATCTGGGCTCTTTTTCGGGATAGCACTCGGCATCGCTTTGATGTATGGATGGCAACATGTGATGAAGTACCGAAGCGCTAAGCGGATTGCGAAGGTATGATGAGTTGTTCCCGTTTCCATCGTACGCGAATTTTTAATAGACTATTTTACTCTTTTTCCTGCTAAAACACTTTTTGCGTGAGATATATGCTGGACAGTGTTAAATGAGTGAATGAATTGATATATAATATGCATTCATTCGGCAATTGGATTTGCTAAACAGTTTGAGACGATGCTGTGTCAAATAAAGAAAATTGCTGTTCCTGGGTAAAATGCAGAAGCCCCCTCATCACAGAGCAATACATCTATTTTTTCTTTTTTTGAATTAATTAAAGGGGTGGGCACTAACCTTTACAGAGCGAGGTTGAAGCTTACATGCCAATGGGGTATAACGGCAAGCAATACATCTATCTGAATTGGTTCCTTGGAACTTATTTTCAGCTGAATTACGGTTACCAACTTTCTTCTTTTCAGGGAAGGTCGCTGTTGTGGGAAATCCAGTCCTTGGTTTTAAGCCTCTAAGAAACTCTTCGCTACACCCTACACTATTTTTATGTCAATAACTCAGTGAAAAGTTTTAGTAACGGAAGTGTAATTGTGCACTTGACCATGGGCATTATCATTTCAATTGTAATCCTTTTACTAGATAATACTTAGCTTCACTGGTTAATTCCAGAAATAATGTCATGGAGTTTTTCTATGTAGCTACTTACAATAGCTCAAATGAGACTGATGAGAAAGTTGTTGGTCAACTAAATAAATTTTTCCTGTTGAAATCAATCTTCCTCATTTTTGGATAAGAAAAGTTGCATCCAACATGTTTAATCAAAACTATTCTTTCTTGAGTGATCACGTTTAAAGGTTGAGTGGTCTTTAGAGAAGACTCTACAATAGGTAACATTGAGGTTATGGAGCATAACAACTCATATTTCTAAGCATTGATGCTCCTCAATTTTATTTAACTGCATACTGCACACATTTACATTTAGATTTCCATTGTTTGGTTTCTCCGTGCTAAATGACTTGAAAATTGACCAAAACGAAGTAGGATTGATCAAAAGACCTTAATTTGGTTGATGCCTAGCATTGCTTGAGCTTGATTGAGAAAGTCTTAACACTCAGGATCAAGGACTATAAGTTACTGGATGCTTGCAAATTGTATATAATGTTCTTGCTGAGATATTCTGGTGTGATAAATTTAAGTCATTCTAGGTTGCTTGATTTATGGTTTGCGGGGTATAGGACAATGGAATATAGTTGAAACGAAGGCTTCCTATGGGTTAAAGAAGGGGAAAGTGATAGGGAAGGCAGAGGAAAAATGCTAAGCAGTTCTGAATTGTAGTGCCCATTAAGAAATATATAACCTGCACTTATGAGGAGAAGCAAAGAAGGAGAGAAGGTTGAACATTTAGCTTGCAAGCTGTATACAAATTTTCATGAACTCCAAATACAATATATTATTTATCTGACAATATCATAAAAATGCATGCATGTGTACGTGTATCGTATTCTCATACAGAGTCGCCTACAAACACTGTCTCATGGTTCCTTTATCTATTTTTGGTCCTCCATTAAGGTAACCTGAAGAAAACTTTTGGATTGTCAGCAACCTTGGTTGTTGGTCTTACTTCGTAAACCAAAAGGTGTTTCTGGTTTTGAAGTGATCATTTTTCATGGTTTTATAGATTATGAGTGTGTGATGGCTAGTAACCCTTTCAAAACTGTACAGTGGTCTGTTACATGAATATAGTATGACTGAGAAAATTTTAAACCGTCAATCTTTGCTAGGGGAACAATGTCGAGTGCAGTTGTTCTCTGTAGGATGACTTGCCATCGAATCAACATTGTGTTTGTTCATATTATCAGCCGTTCGCTTTTATCCCAAAGTAACCTGATTTCTCTTGGACTTTAATTAAGTCTGAATCCTGTTATCCAGATTCCATACTGATTTAATCACATGCATTAATTGAGGCAACATGATTTAGAAGGATTTGTATGATGATGAATATAATGGCATTGACGAGGATATCTTATCGAGCTTCTTGAATTAGTTTACATTTTAGATTTTTTCAATCTGTTGAAAAACAAATTCTCTTGTTTTAACGGCTGGTATTTATTCTTTTGCACAGGCAGTTGATATCAAACTCCTCGGATCCCTTGACAGAGATGATATAAGAAAAATCTGCGGTGATAATTCTCCTGAGTGGATATCTTTTCCTGTGTATGAACAGGTGGGAATTTCCTTCTAATAGTTTAGCTTTCAAATGAGGTGATAAATATCATGTCCCTATAGTTCCAAGGTGATAAGAGATGCCAATTCAGACTTATATTAGGAAAAGGAAACAATAGAAAATTAATGAGTTTATTTAATCAGTCTTTTTTTTAATTGTTTAATTTATCTTGAATATTTAAATTTTTTTACCCTTGTTTATCTTGAATCAAATATTTAAATATTTGATAAGAGATATTAGGAATCAACTAAGAATCCATATTGTTGTGGCCAGGATCCTGTAGATTTTAGAGATTATTTCTAGATTTTATTTAATTACTTTAATGCAGTCTCCGTTTATAAGCAGACCAACCTCCCTGAAGCTAGTTAGTCATGACTAATATATTTGCTCAATTCCTTTAGAGATTCTCGTAAGTTTTTGACTAGTGAGGAGGAGTTAAGCAAGATACTTGCCCCCCCTTTCTTATTAGATTTTCCTTCCCTTTATTTTCTCTAAACCGTTAGTGCTTTAGGAATGAGGATGATAAATGGGTATACTGTCAAATATTTATTGACATTTGGTTAGGATCGATTAACTTTGTTGAGCATATGAGCTTGTTTGAGAGTATTGAAGAGTTTGATGGGGTTGAGAGAATTCTTGCTCCATCTTTTGGGAATTGAATGCAAAGGGGGATGTTGACATACTTCCCACTTTTTTGAAGTTACTATTTCATTCATGGAGTGTGATGGATTTGAATGGTGAATCATCTGGTATTGTCCTTATTTATATTTGTAGATTATAGAATGATATGGAAAATAATTCCTTGTATTTCATTGATCAGAATATGCACATATATATACAAGTGAGAGGAGCCTTTGCATTAATGGCTCATTATGATAATATCATATCATATCAAACCCTAATCATAATTACATAATATTTACATAATATCATTTCTCTACACTCCCCCTCAAGTTGGAGCATAGATGTTAATCATGCCCAACTTGTCACACAGGTAGTCAATACAAGTCCCATTCAGAGCTTTGGTCAAAAGATTACCTAATTGATCACTAGAGTGCACATATCCAGTAGAGATGAAGTTTTCTTTAAGCTTGTCTCGGATAAAGTGACAATCGATCTCAATATGTTTGGTACGTTCATGGAACACAGAATTAGAGGCTATATGTTGGGCAGCCTTATTGTTACACCACAACTTCGCTGGCAAAGTGGTTTTGAGACCAATTTCTTTCAGTAACTGATATATCCAGACTATCTCACATACAGACTGTGCCATAGCCTGGTATTCTGCCTCTACGCTCGATCGGGATACCACGTTTTGTTTCTTGCTTTTCCAGGATACCAAATTCCTGTCCACAAAGACACAGTATCTTGTAGTAGATTGTCTCGTGGCCTTCGATCCACCATGATCTGCATCACAGAAGCACTCAATGTTTGTATGACCATGATTTTTGTACAATATCCCGCGACCTGGACATCCCTTCAAATAATGCAACATGTGCTCCAGGGCTTCCCACTATCTGACAGTTGGGGATGCCATGAACTGGCTTAGTACACTGACTGAATAAGTAATATTTGGACGAGTTACAGTGAGATAGTTTACCTTGCCAATCATTCTCCTGTACCTCTCAGGATTCTCAAATGGTTTGTTTTTTTGAGCCTCAAACATCCGTTTCTCATCATCAAGAGAGTCATCAAGCGGTATGCTCCCATCAGCATCAAGGAGTGGGTTGTGAACCATAGGAAAATTAGTCGGCGCTGCTCCCAACTTTCCAGTTTCCTTCAGTAGATCAAGAACATATTTGCGCTGTGTCAGTAATATGCCTTTCTTGCTTCTCATAACTTCAATACCTAGAAAGTATGTCATAGAGCCTAGATCCTTCATCTAAAAGTGGGAATTAAGAAAGGACTTGAGGGATGAGATGCTTGAACTATTACTGCCTGTAATCACAATGTCATCTACATACACCACCAAGAGAATCATGCCAGCTAATGTTCTTTGATAAAATACAAAATGATCGCACTTGCTTTGGCTCATGCCAAATTTCTGTACAATAGTACTGAACCGGTCAAACCATGCACGAGGACTTTGCTTCAAACCATACAAGGACCTCTTAAGGCGACATACTTTCCCACGCTCTCCCTGAGCAACAAAATCAGGTGGTTGCTCCATATAGACTTCTTCATGGAAATCACCATGCAAGAAGGCATTTTTAATGTCTAATTGATGCAGATCCCAATCATAAGTAGCAGCCAGAGAGATGAATAGACGAACAGATGAGAGCTTAGCAACAGGAGAAAAGGTTTTGAAATAGTCAATACCATAGGTTTGTGCATAACCTTTAGCCACAAGGCGAGCCTTAAGGCGGTCAAGTGGGTCGTCAGCCTTAGTTTTCGAGGTTAACACCTATTTATATGCAATGGCCTTTTTGCCTACCGGTAAATCTACCAGGGTCCATGTACCAGCCCGGTCAAGGGCCGCCATCTCCTCTTCCATAGCAGCACGCCAACCCGAGTGGGCCAAGGCTTCCCGAGTAGTTTTGGGCATAGAGATAGTATCTAGTGAAGCAACAAAGGAACTGGACACAGGAGACAAGTGGTCATAGGAAACAAAAGAGGAAATAGGATGGGCACAGGTATGTTTACCTTTGCGAAGGGCAATGGGTAAATCAAGAGAGGCATCCAGGTCTGGAACAGGAGGTGTCTCAAGGTTAGGGTCAGAGCTAGGTTCAGTGTTGCTCAACTCAGGATCCAATGGCAAAGCGGATAAGGGAGGAATAGAAGCTGGCATGGCGATAGTGATCTCCTTTAACTGTCGTGTATAAACACGATCAAGTGGCTGAACGGGTGCGTGAGCAGGTGCTTGAGACGACGGTGATGATGAAGTGACAGAGTGTATTAGAATGTCATCCTCCTCCGTAGGTGGAGCAAGTGTGGAAGAACAAGAGAAATATGGTGTGGACTCCTGAAAGGTGACATCTGCAGATATTAAGTAACGATTAAGAGTAGGTGAAAAACAGCAATAACCTTTTTGGACCCGGGAATATCCAAGGAAGACACATTTAAGAGACTTGGGGTTTAACTTCGAAATAGATGGACGTACATCCCGCACAAAACAGACACACCCAAATATTTTAGGATCAATAGGGACAAAGGCTTAGGAGGAAAGAGGGTAGTATAAGGAGAGTTACCATCAAGAACAGAGGAAGGCATCCGATTAATAAGAAAGCACGCAGTAGAGACCGCGTCAGCCCAAAATGGTTTGGGAACCTTCATTTGAAACAAAAGTGCACATGTTACTTCAAGTAGGTGGCGATTTTTTCTTTCTACAACACCATTTTGAGCTGGTGTATCAACACAAGATGACTGATGAAGTATACCATTTTGAAGCATGTAAGATTAGAACGAAGTAGAGAGATATTCTTTAGCATTATCACTTCGTAAGGTGCGAATAGGAACATTAAACTGAGTTTTAATCTCAGCACAAAAGGGACAAAAATGGGAAAACAATTCAGAACGATGTTTCATTAAATATAACCAAGTTGTTCGGGAATAATCATCAACAAATGTAATAAAGTATTTAAAACCTGCTTTGGACTCTATAGGATAAGGACCCCAAACATCAGAATGAACTAACTCAAAAGGGGATGAAACCCGTTTATTGACACGAGACATTAAGGGAAGATGATGATGTTTGGCAAACTGACATGACTCGCAATCTAAAGACAACAAATGCTGAAATTGAGGATAAACTCTCTTAAGGGAAGATAAAGACAAACGACCCAATCGATAATAAACTTCAAAGGGAGAATGACTGCTAGTGCAAGCCATCACATGAGACACCCGGTCATCCAGGATATAGTGCCCGCCAGATTCATAACCCCTACGAATAATCCGCTTCGACAAAAGATCCTGTATCAAGCAATGAGCAGGAAAAAGTGAGACCCAACAGTTTAGTTGACGGGTAAGTTTACTGGGAGTTTAAGTTTAGGGACATTCAGCACAGATGACAAACGGATAGAAGGTGTGGGATTAACTGTGCCAGAACCAAGGACTTGAGACTGAGAACCATCAGTGATAGAAACACTTGACGGATTGGCAAAAGAATTATAAGAGGAGAAGAGATGACGGTTACCTGTCATATGATCAGTAGCCCCGGAATCTATGATCCACTTTGAGGAAGAAGAAACAAAGGCAGTAGCATTATTACTTGTTGTAGCAGCGGCACTCACAGGTGGCGTAGCAGATTTCAACTAGGCATCTCAGCGGCAGAAATCGTGACTGTGTCACTGGCATGTGTAGCCATGTGGGCAAAGTTATTGCGTTGTTGTTTATTCTGAAGTTTACGACAAGTGCGTTTTGTATGCCTCGGTTCTTTGCAGTAATAACACACCACCCTACTAGAGTCAGAAGGGGCTCCACCTTGCTTTGAACCACCACGGGTATGCCCCGGAAATTATGCTTACAGCCATGCACATTGAGGAGAAGAACCAGGCTATCAAATGAGCAAGGGAGACTAGGGCAGCCAAGACGCAGCGTTTCGCTAGTGGGCCTAAGGTGGATTCGGCCCAGTCTCTATATCACAGAACTACCCAGACACTTGAGCCTCACCGAAACTATGCTTCTACAATTGTAAGTGTAAGCCCATCAACAAAGGGGATTCGCAAACACAAACATGAGGACTGATTTCAAGGTAGCGGACTCAAAGGTGGGGAGTTCATCGTCAACTGGGTTTTCGGCCAAGCAAGGATGGCGTTCACACAGATTACCAGATATTGAGCTTAATCAACGAAGAGAGCAAGGCTTATGTTTCAAGTGTGCAGATAAGTACAGCCCTAACCACGTCTATAAGAACAAAAACCTGCAAGTCATGATTCTGGAGAGGGAAGATGAGAGGGAAGCCAACGAGGGAGAGAGGGACCGAGAAGGAGATGACATATTGGAGGGCAATGAGCACCCGATTCAAATGGAATTGTCCTTGAACTCCATCGCAGGCTTCAGAGACACGCACATGATGAAGGTTCGCGGAGAGATTAAAGTGTGGGCAGTCGTGCTTCTCATTGATCGTGGTGCGACACACAACTTTGTGTCAGAGGAATTGCAACGCCATTTGGATTTGCCATCGGACGAGATAGCCGAGTATAGATATCATTCAAACTCTCTACCCTTTCCCTCTAAGTGGAGTAGATGCTATGTTGGGTATGGAATGGCTCAAATCATTGGGAGAAGTTAAGGTGAATTGGAGTCAGTTGACCATGAAAATTGGTAAGAAACTAGAACATGTCTATTTCTTCAGGGACTTGACCAAAGATCTCAGAGTAGCTTGGGTACTTACCAACGGAATGGCTTGGTCAATGAGGGAAGTGAAGTTGTTGGTTTAATGCTGGCAATCCAAAAGTTACTAGATGAGCACCCAGAGGTCTGACGTGCTCTTGACGGACTACCACCCCATCGATCACATGACCATGCTATTGTGACCAAACCAGGAGAGCAACCACCAAACATTCGACCTTACCGGTACCCTCACCTACAGAAGAACGAAATAGAGAAAGTGGTACAGGAAATGTTGCAAAGTGGAATTATTCAACCAAGTAACAGCCCTTATTCCAGCCTAGTGTTGTTGGTTAAGAAGAAGGATGGAAGTTGGAGGTTCTGTGTTGATTATCGGGCCCTAAACCGAATCACTGTACCAGATAAATTTCCCATTCCTACCATAGATGAGCTGCTTGATGAGTTGAAAGGGGCCACTGTCTTCTCCAAGTTAGACCTTAAATCAGGATACCATCAAATCAGAATTAAAGTCAGAGATGAGTACAAGACAGCTTTTCGAACCCATGAGGGCCATTATGAATTCAAAGTCATGCCATTTGGACTGACTAATGCCCCGTCTACCTTTCAGTTACTTATGAAATAGGTATTCCGCCAATACTTGCATAAATTTGTGCTTGTGTTTTTTGATGATATACTTATAGATAGCAGTGACCTAACCTCTCATTTGAAGCACTTGAGCATTGTGCTAACTTGTTTGAAAGAGAACCAGTTGGTTATTAATTTGAAGAAGTGCAGTTTTGCTCAACCCAGAATTGAGTATCTCGGTCACATCATCTCCCAAGAGGGAGTTCAGGCAGATTCAGCAAAAATAGAAAGCATGTTGCAATGGCCTAAGCCTAAGCATGTGAAATCTTTGAGGGGTTTCCTAGGGTTTACTGGATACTATCATCGATTTGTTAAAGACTATAGCAAAATAGCAAGTCCACTCACTGATTTGCTAAAGAAGGATGCCTTTAAATGGACCGCGGATGTAGAAAAGGCATTTGAACAGCTCAAAACAGCCATGACTACGCTTTCGGTGCTGGTTATGCTGGATTTTTTTTCTTCCGTTTGAGTTGGAAACCGATGCTTCTAGGATTGGTGTGGGTGTTGTTTTAATGCAATGTGGTAGACTGGTGGCTTACTTCAGCCAAAAACTCTCTAATCCAACTCAGCAAGGTTCAGTATATGAAAGAGAGCTCATGGCCATAGTTATGACAGTTAAAAAATGGCGGCATTATTTATGGGGGCAGAAGTTCGTCATTAGGACGGATCAGAAAGTGTTGAAGTATCTATTGGACCAGCGAATAGTAGATGAAAACCAACAGAAGTGGGTCTCCAAATTAATGGGGTTCAAGTTTGAGATCACTTATAAACTTGGGAAAGAGAACCGTGCAGCTGATGCCCTGTCTAGGTAGGAGGAAGTGATGGAGTTAAAGGGATTCTCATCGTGGCAGCACGATGAAATTGAAGATTGGGAAAGGGAAGTTCAATTTGACCCGAAACTCAGTCAAATTATACAGCAGATACTGATCAAACCTGCCTATATAAAAGGGCACAGTATAGAAAAGGGGTGTTTGCTCTACAAAGGGTGACTGGTTTTGCCTAGAATTTCATCGCGAATACCATTACTGCTTAAAGAATATCATGACTCACCCATAGGTGGGCATGCTGGCTACTTGCGCACTTATAAACGCTTAGCCAATGTGGTATATTGGGAGGGAATGAAGAGCATAATGCAAAGTACGTGGCGCAATGCGATATATGCCAGAGGAACAAATATCAAGCTCTTTATTCGGCTGGGTTACTTCAGCCTTTGCCTATTCCTCAACAAATATGGGAAGATATAAGCATGGATTTCATCACCGGGCTTCCTAAATCCAAGCGGTATGACACCATACTAGTGGTTGTTGACAGATTTACCAAATACGCACATTTTCCACTGCTGTCTCACCCATTTACGGCCAAGGATGTTGCTGAAGTATTTGTGCATGAGGTTGTAAGGCTACATGGTTTCCCTAAGACCATTGTTTAGGATAGGGACAAGGTCTTTATTAGCCAATTTTGGAAGGAGCTGTTCAAACAGGTTGGTACCCAACTATGCCTTAGCTCCACTTATCATCTGGAATTCGATGGCCAAACGGAAGTCATGAATAGGGGCTTGGAAACTTATTTACGCTGCTTCACTAGTGACAAGCCTAGTCACTGGGCTCAGTGGTCATCCTGGGCTGAATATTGCTATAATACCTCTCATCATAGTGCTGCCAACATGACTCTGTTCAAAGCTGTCTATGGGAGAGATCCTCCTATCTTTCTCAAATTACAAAGTGAACTTTCCGCTATTGAAGAAGTGAACAAACAGCTTGCTGCTCGGAATGCTGTCATTTCTCTTTTGAGAGAAAACTTAGCCTGAGCCCAACAAAAGATGGAGGAATATGTAGACAAGCATTGAAGGGACATTCAATTTGAAGTGGGAGATAAGGTTTATGTTAAGATCCAACCTTATCGGTTGCGCACATTAGCCAGAAGGATCAATGAAAAGCTCAGTCCACGTTATTGTGGCCCCTTTAAGATCATTGAGAAGGTGGGTCTAGGAGCTTACTGGCTGGAACTTCCCCCCTCCACTTGCATTCACCCTGTTTTTCATGTCTCCAAGCTCAAGAAATCAGTCCCTGCTTTTGTTGTGACAGCCACAATCCCTGCTGCCATCTCTGCAGAGTTAGAACTGTAGGTACAACCTGAAGACATCCGCAAAGTTCGCAAGTTACTCAATAGGCAAGTAGAGGCGTTGGTAAAGTGGAAGGATATGCACGAGTTCGAGAATTCATAGGAAGCTGTTGATATGCTTCACAAACAATTCCCCGCCTTTCCCCTGAGGACAAGGTGAAACTTTTAGGGGCAGGTAATGATGTGTTTACTTTCGCTACTCACACATACAAAAGGAAGCCTAAGGAGACACATGAAAGTAGTAAGATGCCTTTTGTTGATTCAGAAAGTTGACCTAGGAGTTGTTACTGTTTTGACGAAAGTTTAGAGTTGCTGTTAGCTGTTCTTTTAGACTATTTTGGCGAACTATGTAATGCACTCTTGTAATACTTAGAGACATGTTGTCCCTGTTTTTGGACGACTATGGCTTATTTGTTTTTTTTGAGAGAGAGGGAGTGCACTGGCTGCTCGAAAGCCAGAGATGTGTGACTGGTTTGAGGCCTCATTTTGACATTGTAAAACCCTTCCTATCGTAAGGGAGAGGTTCTTGAATATTAATCATAGTTCTTGAGTATTTTTTCCTCTTTTTTTTTCTATGAGCCGTATCAGTCTTCATCTTTCGGCATTTCCTCTCCAGTTGGCGAAGAGGTGTTCATCCTTCCCAACTTGCTTGTGAAGCCTTTCAAACTTTCACGTTGATAGAGTTTGGTTAGCAGATCTACAAGTCTTGAAAAACTTAGCAACGCCAATCCTCTTTCTTGATGCCAAGTCTTGAAAAACACAGCCATGATTATCAAATGTAACAAGGCAGCAAAGATGGTCAGTGACCTGTTTTATTGACATCAAGCTGCATTCAATGTCAGGGACATACAAGACATCCTTCAAAATGATGTTGGGGTTAATAATAACAATTCTAGAGCCTTTTACCTTTGCAAACTGTGCATTAGCAACTCTCACGGTGTTGTGGGTGGAATAATCACTGAATTCAGAATATAATTCCCTAAAGCCAGTAATATGATGGGTTGCGCCAGAATCTATAATCCAGAAATTTTTAGTAGTAGTCATGCTGTGAAAAAAATGAGTTAAGACAGTACTTGTATGAGCAAGGGTGACAGAAGGGGTAGACGGCTCACTGTCAGTAGTAGAGGATAGGTGCCTTGTTCAAAAGTATGCGCAATAACATCAACTCATCATAACTAAAGGCATTGTCTACAGTAGATGTGCCACCTACCATCATTCCCTTGTTGTCAGGTTTGCCCTTTTGCTTCTTGTTGGGTGTCGCTTAACTTGAAACAAGGCTGCTGTGTTTTCAGTGACAAAGTATGTAGCTTTGGCTGAATCCTAGATTTCTTTGGCTGTGGTGGCGAGAAGATGGTTTTCACCTATATTAGCAGTCATAGGGTTAACAAGCCATGCCATTACTAGGTTGTTTTTTGCATGCCATGGAGCAAATTGAGAGTTAGAGGAAGCTGGTGGAGATTCAGTGAGATATTTCTCCTTATTGCAACCCCAAACAAACATCAAAGCATCGCGGGACCATTGTAAATAGTTATTCCCATTTAGACGATAGGTAACCGGAAAAGCATCAGTGGTTGGAGAGGGTAGAATTAGGGATGGTGCCCCTTGGTATTAGCAGCAAAAACGTGCAGCTGTAGGAGGGCAAGCTTGAATGCCATTTAGGGTAGAGTTTGATCACAGCTCTAATACCATGAAATATTTCTGAATAATATGCTGTATGTTACTGAATAATAGCTTTACGTGATATATAGGAGAAGGGAGAATAGTTTGAGTTAATGCAGATAATCCTAATTAATGTAGATCTGATTCTGCTTCCTAAATTATTCCTAAAATCATGGAGAGAATATGGGATAATGATCAGATTTTATCTTAATCTGACCGATACATGATTTGCGCCTAAGTGACCCTAGAGAATTAGGTTAAGCCTTAGCTACTGGGCCTTAGGCGGCTGACCCACATTCCCCCACTAAGTTAATGTTTATATTGCCACTCCTTATTTATGACTCATGAGTTATAACGCTACTTAGGCACACCTGCAAAGTTGAATGCTAGAAACCCTATTATTTGTTTCTGTGCTTCAACGCAGAGTTCTTTATTTGTGTATGACCTTTTTCATGGGCTTTTTTAGGTTAAATGGCTAAACAAGCTGCTCAGCAAACTGTGGCCATCTGTGGCAGAAGTGAGTATAACTGTGCCTCATTATATGCTTGAATAATAATTTCCCGCTGTGGAGTATCATTTGTTGATTTTTGCCCAGACTTTGTGCTCTGGTTAGAATTTGATATGCTCACATTTCTGATGTTGGGCATGGAATTTTGCTGATTATATATGACCTCTAATGAACAATGGATTTTTTATTGACTATGATGTTTGAGAATATTGCTTGTAACATCTCATTTGTGTTATGACTGGAAAGCTTTCATGTGTTTAATGATGACTCTGGCTCTAGCAGTAGCTAATAGTAATATAAAATGACAATTGTTCTGACAATATAATTGACATAGTTCATGGTACATCTTGTAGGTATATCGTTCTATCTAAAAGTGCAATGCATCTAATCCTAAGAGTAGGGAGGATCTCAAGGTTATCTGAATAATACTTCATTCACACCAACCAAATAATCTGACAATCCTGTATAAGTTTAACTTAACGCATATATCAGCAAACACAACAATAACTATCAATAACTAACATCTGCAGTTATTTAGGATAATCCTTAGTTATGACATTTCTAATATGTCCAAGTGTCCTACTGCCACAGTAGTCTGTCGTTTTGCTTTATTGTTACATTTCTGCCACCTGATTGACTTATTCTGCCTGGTTCCCACATTTCCTTCTTTTATGAACAAGGGACCCTGGAATGCTACCAGCATGTAGTGGCTAGGGATTAGGAAGATGCTTGCTAAAATATTTCTTTTTCTTTGCTTTTTCTGTGTTCTCCTCTATGGAGGACTTATGATCTTGTTTTATTTTCTTAATTTATCAAACTATGAATTAATGTTTTTGATCAGATTGAATCAAATTTTTTGAATTTTGGGAGATGCTGAAATTGGGATCTTTCAATGGGAAGCTGAAATCTGACTACCTATACTGGACATGACTACCTCTATTGTCATTTATATATCATGCTTTATACTGTGACAAAGTTTGTATATGATAATTGAATATTAGAAGCGAGCTCAATCATCAGCTTTTTAATTGTATGTTCTATACAAGCTGCGCTTTGCATCTTATTTTAAGATTTGCCTTTTTGCCTCAAGTTGCCCTGGAAATCTATTGGCACATGTGTTTGCCTGCTTTGCTGAAATAGCAGAGCAATCTTAATATTGCTGGGTTTTCATTACCTTTAGGCTGGATCCATGGTGATCAAAGAATCTGTTGAGCCACTGCTTGAGGAATACAGGCCTCCTGGAATTACTTCATTGAAATTCAGCAAGCTGTCTCTCGGAAATGTTGCTCCAAAGATTGAAGGTACCTTTTCTCCATATATATATATATATATGTATGCTCCCTCCATTATTTTCAAGAAGCATTTATGACAATTTTCCTAAATTGCCCTTTACCACGGTTTATGTGTGGAGGAATGTGAGAGTTCTGCATTTGTATGGAGTGAATTCAATTAAACGAGAGGATGGGATTAGTTGGCTTTATCTTTATTAAATGAAATCAGAAGGGCATTTTAGTCTAAAAAATAATTTGAGACAGTAAGGTCAAAGTGAGACAGCTTTTTTGTTTTTTTGGGGCTTATATTTGAATGTGGAGGGAGTATATTAAGAGAAGACAGATCATTGATTGAATAGGAGAGGGAGCTCATTGCATAGGACAAATGAAAGAGTTTATAAAATGTTTAGCGCCAAGTCTTCCGCATTTTTGAATGTCACTTTATGGTTTTAATTTCTCTTCCTTTTTGCCATTTTCTGCACTAATCTTTGAAGGACAAAAAGGCTTGCGTTCAAGATTTAGCTCAACAATGTTGTTGTTTTATTGCCTAACAATAACTTTCTGGGAGAATGAATCTATTGTTTTTCCAATGTTAAGATTCTATTGATTCTATTGATTATGTTCCAATTCCTTTTTTTTTTTTTTTTTTGCTTACCTAACTGGTTTCAAATTTTGATGCTGATAGTTGCTAATGATTGCTTTCGTTTCTGTTTGATTGTGAAAGGGTTGCCTTTTTTTTTTAAGAATTTTGTTGCCATAGTAGAAAGGAATGAAACTTATAATCTCCAAAACTAAACATGGTAGAAAAGAACAAAATTGCATGTAGAAGGTCCACTATGGTTATTTAGAAATCGTCAATTTTTTTTGAAGCTTTTAATAGACTAAACTATCACAATTTGATAACAACCATAGCAGAGGTAGATACGTGGGGATCCTTGACATAATAATTGTGCTACAGGCATTTAAAGCCTAATATTATATGCACAAGCCCAAATGACAACGCTTAATCCCTTGATCATAATTCACTATTAGGAAATCATGTAAGTGAGGGCTCCATCCAATAACAATACACATTTCATTGAATATCTCTTTCATGCACTAAAACCAATGGTTTTTTAAATCCATAGTTCAAAGTAATTAAGTCATATAAAATATTCTAATTTATATTAAATAGTTCCTTGTTCATGGCATTGCTTATGTATATGAGAAAGGCAACGTGAGCTTACAACTAGACTCACTCTCTTACAACTTCCCCGAAACCCTACTCAAATCTCACTTGAAAAAAAAAAAAATGATAATATGGTAACGGTGACATCTAGAGACATCAGTAACCAATGGTTTTCCAGAAATATACACGCAAACTGAAATCGATAAAGTATAGTTCAAAGATCAAGTTCAACCAGCAATAATTAATTTATATAGGTCTTTACTTAAAACCTTTCGCAAAGTAGTTCTTGATTTGGTTACCAAAAATCCATTCCAAGGAAGCTTCTAAAATAGTTGAAGATCATAGTTCTCAAATCACTTTTACAGGAAATTCTACAAAACATATTTCAACCCTTTTTATAAAATATTGTAACACGAGTTTGATCATATAGAAATCATAAATCACATATAGCTGGTGCAGCGGAAGCATGGTGGGCCTATAACCCACTGGTCATATGATCAAAACGAATTGGCATGGAGCTGGGCTTATAGCCTAACATTCCTGTCTCTCTAAGGAGCAAGTGCATATTTTCTCTAGATGTAGATTCTTTTCTTGGATCGGACTACCTCCATTATGAGGAAGTACTTCATTTCCCCTAAATCTTTTACTTGGAATTCCCTTGCCATTGCCATTTTTATTCTGTCCATTTCTTCAAGGTCATTTCCTGTGAGAACTACATCATCCACATATATGCTTAAGATGGTTTTCTTAGCTCCTTGGTGTTTGAAAAATAAGGCGTGGTCACTGTGTCCCCGAGTATATCCTTCAACCTTTAGGACGTGTGTGAAATGTTCAAACCACTCACCAAGTGACTGTTTCAGCCCATAAATAGATTTCTTCAATTTGCATACCATTTTTGGTTTCCTGGTTGCGAACCTAGGAGGTGGCACCATATATACTTCTTCTTTCAGATCTCTATTCAAGAATGCCTTCTTTATGTCTAGTTGGTAGATAGGCCAGTCTAGATTTGCTGCCAAAGACATCACGGGATTCTTGCTGTATTGAGCTTAGCTACTGGAGGACATGTTTCTCTATAATTCGTGTCGTAGATTTGAGAGAAACCTTTTAGATCATTGGTGTTGGTGTTGCCAGCAAGGTCAAGGCGAGAGAGGAGGGAGAAGGAGGCATCAAGTGTGAGAGGGAAGGGAGTAGATAAAGGGGTGAAAGAAGGGTTTTAGAAGCAGGGGGTAGGGTTGGGATTTTATGGGTGAAAGAGTGAAAGGAAGATGATAATGCTTATGTGGCATAATAGGCGGAGTATTATGTGGCATGATATCCTACTGTTAGAGCCACCTTAGCACAATGGAGTCAGCTAACAGTCAAAATTAACTTTGCTAATGGGTGGGGCGACATTGCTATGGTTTGGTAACTCTTGAGGTGACATTACTCCAAAAAAAACTTCTGAATAGCCACAACTCCTGAGTAAAAACTTCCATGGCAAAATTGGACCTTATTCCAGTAATAATTGATGCCTCAATATAATCAGAATCAGTTTATTTTGCTTCCCCCCTTCAACTTTCGATCACATTCCATTATTGTTCTAAACTCTATTAGTTTCTAGACCTCGTATAATATATTGGTCAACTGTAAGCATTAATTTACTTAATAATTCTCCTCATGATATTACTTAAACCTTTGAAATAAAAATTTGGGATGTTATAGTTGTTTCTTTAGTTATCATGCATGCCTTCCCTGAAATTGTTTTTGTTGTTCTGCTGGGGTATTTGGGAGTCTAGATTGGCTTCTTGGGTGGAGACTTGCGAGTAAAATCTGATTAGACTTCTGCTTAGCCATGTGTTTTTTTAATTTGTATGTTCATACTGTCAATAATTGCTCTAGTTTTTGTTTGGTGGGTTGCCATTTTTTCTCCCCCTTGTAAGAGTTTTATGTGGAGGTGGGAGAAGGAACTCCTGCTTCCTGTCCATGCATTTTACCATAATAAGAACTTTAATACTTGTGCTATAAATCAATTCAGAGTATTTATTAACTTCATAAAGGCTGTATCCTATGAATCGCAAGCATGGACACAACTCTGAGATAAAGCTTGGTCATGGATAATACTGCGGAATGGAAAATGTGTAATATATGCGCCATAGATGGTATGCATGGCTGTAGGTACATTCACATTAACAATATATACAAATATTAGCTTTTGTATATTGAAGAGGAAAATTGGTGGGTGCTCTTATAATTGGTGAATCTTAATGTGCTTTAAAACTTTTTAAATTCCTTACATGAAACTCGTCTGGTAAAACATCCCAAAATCTATTCAATCTGCATTTTTTACTAATATGAAATAGCTAATTTTATAAACTTAGAAAAGATTGAAATTTTTTTTTTGACAAAATATAATAAATGTTGTCTTGTTTTTAATTAATTTATAGATAATTACAGATAATAATTTAATGGGTTAAGGCACAAATTTTCTTCGGAAGTTCTTATTTAGGAGCGATAGGCACCTGAAAACTTTTTTGGGTGTAAATTTGCACCAGAAATTTGAAATCATAGCAATGTTATCCTCCTATCATTTAAAATATTAACGGTCAACATTAGTTTTTTAATCGTAGGGAGGCAACATTGCTACGATTTTAAACTTTTAGGATAAATTTGTATTCAGAAAAACTTTTGAGTGTCGAACGCTCCTTAGTGAAAACTTATGAGACAAATTTACACTTCAACCCTAATTTAATTTCAAGGGAAATGTTTATGTTAAATATATGTATTAATAACAACAGCTATGACTATTTTCACTATTCTCTGTGAATGTAATATATTATAATATTAACTTTCTACTTTTCAGCCCAAAATAAATAGAAGTGAAATAAAAGTGTAATAAATGTTATTTAGTGTTATATTTTGAACAAAAAGAAATGGACATTTTTGTTTGGGGCATCTTGGTTTAAACATTAAGTTTATAGTTCTGAAAGGGAAGGGTTTTTCGAACTGGTGCATCTTTTAGGACAAGGGAGAGCAATTTACCAAATTTCATGTAAATGCAGTTTTATATCCTGCTCCTTCTTTTGCGCCTTCCCATGATCACACTTTTCTGTTGAATTTTTCTTTAGTTCATGAGCTAATTGTGTGTAAATTCCTAATTCTTATAGGTATTCGTGTTCAGAGTCTTAAGAAAGGCCAAATCATTATGGACATTGATTTCCGGTGGGGAGGTGATCCTAGCATTATTCTGGCTGTTGAAGCGGCACTGGTTGCATCAATCCCCATTCAGGTTAAACTCAGATGACTGCTCTTCTCTCCTGTCTCTTATAGTTGTTTTTGATAAAGTCCTGTTCCTTTACGGAGTTTCAAACAGTTATCATTATTTTTCTGGTTCAGTTGAAAGATCTCCAAGTCTTCACGATTGTCCGTGTTATCTTCCAACTTGCTGAAGAGATACCCTGTATTTCAGCTGTTGTTGTTGCCCTACTTGCTGAGGTAATCCGAGGGTGGAAAAAAGAATAAGTGCCGTTCTTTAGTTTTTGAGCCACCATTCTGAATATTTGGACCATTTTGTTGGTTTAAAAAATAAAGATAAATATGAAAGGATTCTATTTAGTTTGCATTTATCTTATATAGGCAAGTCAAAGAAAAGTGGGTAGCAAACACGTCTTCCTTGAATTAAATAAGTACTGTTGCAACTAAATTTCCTTTCAAATCTCAATAATATCTGTTGCCTATGGTTCTGTTTAGGGGAATCCATGTGTAAGATTGGAGTAACAACATATTACGCATTTTTGGGGATTCTTGCAAATCTAGTTTGAGGCCTTTTGTTGACCATTATCTTGTTTTGTACATTCACCTGGGAAAACTTATGGGCTTACATGTTTTTCTATTGTTGCTGATCTTAAATCCCAACAATTTTGTTTTTTTTTAATTAGTTGTTTTAGTTTATTTTTATTTCATTTATGTTCTTTTGGTTTTAGTTCACTTGTAGGCCTACTAGGCGAGAGTTTGCAGGATTGTAAATTTACATTGCTTCACTAACTACAGTCAATTCAGTCTTGAGGCTATTGGCTCTCCACTTTATTTCCAATGGCCTAGTCAATGACTCCTAATGCCCTGTTTAATAGTATGGAAGGGGAAGTGAAACCAATAATTTTGTTCGTTTGGTGGTGCATTGGAAACCTTCTCTATGCAAGTCCGTTCTAGCTAAAAGGCTTGAACCTAGTTCTACTCTATGACCTATGGAATTGAAATGAGTTTCATAGCTGTGACGTTTTTAAGACTATTACACCCTCAATTTTTTAATTTATTGACAAGTTTGTCCTTTCACATTAAGACCCTACCTTCCTCCAAAATTGCTGAATGTCCTTCCCCTTCGTCATTGCAGATCACCACCTCAAAACCACTATTGCGGAATACCATATGATGCTTCATGCCATAGACCACAAGAATACTTCTCCCGGTGATAAATCTGATAGAGATGTCAAAATAGTTGTGAAATTCCAGAATAAAATATGCTGAGTAACTTTTTTTACTTAGGCAAATTAAAGAGAGTACAATATGAATCTTAACAACATCAAGAACATAACAGCAACACACACTGGTTTTTGAGAGACTAGAACCTCTCCACAGTCGTCCAAGACAATTCCATGCCTACACAAAAGCTACGTTACGACAAAATAAACCACCCCACTACCTTGCTGCTATCAGAAATTTGTTGCCCTTCATGTTCTCCCATTTTGCCTTTCATTTGGTGTGCTACCTTGCCGGATCCACCCCCATGAACTCCTCTTATTAGGCCCAGATCCATCACCATGGGCGCTTCTCTTGTATTTCTGGCCCCAGCGTTTAATGGATCCATCATTTCCCCTTTCTTGTCCTAAAGGTGGAATGTGGGAAATTGATTCTGAATAGTAGGAGCATCCTCCCATGTGTTCTCGTGCTCGGGTAGCCTTTGACTTCATTAAAAGCTGAACAGTCCCATCCTCAGCCCTACGCACCTCTTTTACTGTTTTAGGTTCAACTTGAAGCTCTATTTCTTCAATTAATCCCTTGGTAGAGGTTGAACCTCAACTGATGGTTTAAGAGCTTTTTTTGAGATGGGAAACATGAAATGCGTTGTGTATTCTTGTTGATTCAGGCAGCTCAAGTCTATAGGCAACTTTTCCTAATCTCTCAGCAACTAAATATGGGCCATAGTACTTCGGAAACAGCTTTTCATTCACTTTCCTTGCTAGGTATGAAACTTGTATGGTTTGAGCTTGAGATATGTCGATTCACCAACAGAAAATTCCACGTCTGTTCTATGCTAATAAGCTTGGCTCTACATTCTGGTTTGAGGACGTTCCAATTGAGTTTTTAATTCATCCAGAATCTTATTTCTCTCCTGGATTTGCTAATCCACTTCTTGGACTCTTAAAGGCTAGTCTTTCCATCTCAGCAAAAGGGGCAAATCCCTGCCATGAAAGGCTTTGAAGGGAGTCAATCCATTAGAGCTGTGAAAGGTAGTGTTGTACCAATATTTGGCCCATGGCAGCACTGTATAAACCTCACTCTTTTTACTGTTTTGGTGAATTGATCAAACAACGCTCTAGGTGATTGTTTCAAACCATAGAGTGACTTAAAAGAGTTTACATGCCATTCTTGGTGTATTTCTCTTGGCTAGGTCTTGTGGCACCTCTATATACACTTCTTCCAAATCACCATTTAGAAAAGTGTTCTTCACATTGAGTTGTTGAAGAGGCCAGTCTAGATTGGCTGCTAAGGAAATAAGAATTCTGATGGTATTTAATTTTGCTGCAAGGGCAAACGTTTCTTGGTAATGAATTCCATATGTTTAGGAGTAATAACCCTTTGCCAACAATCTCGCCTTGTACTTATTAATTGTTCTATCTGAGTTATACTTCTTTGTGAAAGCCCATTTACATTGTATCTTTGATCTAACCTTTTTCCTTATGCCTTGGGATGTTAAAATCAATAATATTTATAAACCAAATATTGCAGTAAAGTAGCCACCAGGGTCGTACCTAAGGAGTCAATTTATTAAACGCCCTGGGTAACTATATGCAACAAAAGGTAGATTGAAGTGATAAAAAATTATTTTGGAGAACAAAATAAAACTTTGCAATGTAATGAAAACATTTTTGGATTTAGGAAAATAGAAAATGGTTTGAAATGCAATATGAGATGGATGCTCTCTTGAGTTAGGAAATCAAGTGTCAAGCAATGGTTCATTCGTTGGGGGTCTGGGTACAATTAAACTTAGTTCCATGACTAATTCTTTAAGCTAACTCCAATTGATGAAAAATCTTCACACCAAAGAGTTCACAACTAGCCTATGTAAATAATTAATCAAAATCCAATTATTCAATATAGTGGCTTAGTGTGGTTTCTAAAGACACTGAATATTAAGCCACTGAATCTTAACTAACCATAACAGAAGTTAGGGCACTTAATCATATTTGTGTGGTTAGATTGGGTTATTTCTATTGGTTTTTTAAGTGAGTCTTGTTAAGTGGAGTTCAATTAAGCACCAGCCACTGAAAAACACACACAACAAGCTCAACCCATGAAGTCAAGTAACACAATCTCAAAGCAAGTCTAAACAAGAATTAAAACACCACAAGAGTTAACTTATTAGAAATGCTTAAACTGAAATCACATTAATCATAACCAAAGTATTTAATACAAATACCAATCCAAACACACAATCGAATCATAGAACCTTCACTTACATGAATAGATTCTCAACCATACATAGAAACTGAACATCTAGAAGCTAGGTAACCAAAATACATGTATAGAAAATCTAAATACACAAGTGGAACTAAGAAAGAACTCCCCTAATGATGATCCATTGCCCTTAGCACCTTCAACCCATCCTCAAGAGAGCTTGAGAGCTTCAGCCATGCTTGGTAATGATGAAACCCATCTCTAGACGTGGAAAAGATGGTGGAAAAGATGGTGGAAAAGTGCAGAAAACAAAAATGGAATGGAGGCTATGGATGGTGAATGAATGTCTCCTTAGTGGTATTAGGTCGAATCCTAATAACCCAATTGAGGAAGAGCCAGTTCCATGTCATGTTGGGTGTGGGTTTGTTCCATTTTTGCATCAAAATCTGAAACTGTGCGTTTTGAAATCGCATTGTCGTCGCGGCGACGATTCTAGAGAGGAGGCTCCACACAGACATTTTGAATCTTAAGTTTTTGCTGGCCTAAGTTTGAGTCTTGCACTTCTCCCTTCATATTCCAAGGTACTTACAAGATTAAAATAGCATTGTGCAGTGTCAAAAGGTTCATGGAATCAAGGTAAACCAAGATCAATGATAGTAAGATGTAAAACATGCAATCTTAACTTTAAAACAGTGCAACTACTCTTAGTCTACCAAAGGCTATAAAATATGTAATACCGCTCAAGAATCTAGCTAAGTGTATTAAAAATGCAGGGGAAAACACTATACTAACTTGGTTCAATCTGTCTTCTTCCCATCTAGTAACTAGGTAACTTGTCATATTTCATTCTTGTGCAAGGCTCCAAGTTCCTCTTCATTTCCTTTCTTCTAGTCTGAGTCACGGGCTGCCTCTTCAAAACTATTTGGCAATTGTTTTTCATTTAATCTAGCAACAAAACCTTGCATGGAAGATGATATTTTATCATAAGAGACAAAATGACTGATAGGATTTTGAGTGTGACTCATTCCCTTTTTGTCAAGGCAGTTGGCCTCCAAGGTTATCAGGATCAAGAGTAGGAGGTGAGGATTGATGTTGCTCAGCACTAGAGGGCCCTTCTGGCACTTCTGGAGGATGTTCACCATCTGCTCAAGCTGTTCTAGTGTTTTCATTGTCTTGTTTCCAGCATCTCCATTTCTGCTTCTGTTTCAATGTCTAGGGTTACTTTAGGTGTAGGATTGGGTTTTGACCGAGATGTAGGTGTAGGAATAGAGCTGTTTTGTTGATGATTTGAATCTTATGGGAAATATAATTCTATTACTCATTTTGAATGGTACATTACATCTGAATATATACACCTAGAGAGACAGAATAATAATATCTTATAAAAGCTAATAAAGCCTAATAAAGAGCTAATCAATGACAGAATAAAATCTGTACAATTAATGGCAGAATATTTCCACGCTCCCCCTCAAGTTGGATCATAGATGTTAATCATGTCCAACTTGCTTACGCGTTCATTAAAACTGTCTCTTGGAAGTCCCTTGGTAAGGACATCTGCGACTTGCTTCTTTGACGGAACATAGGTCAAGCACACCACTCCATTTCCAATCTTTTCCTTGATGAAGTGCCTGTCTATTTCAACATGTTTGGTTTTATCACGTTGGACTGGATTATGGGACATGCTGATGGCGGCCTTGTTGTCAGAATAGAGCTTGATAGGTAATTCCACCTCAATTTGTAGATCATTGAGGAGCTTTTGCAACACAAGCCCTTACAAATCCCATGTGCTATCGCTCTGAGTTCAGCTTCTGCGGCACTTTGACACCACATTGTGTTTCTTGCTCCTTCATGTTACTAGGTTATCCCATACAAAGGTGAAATACCCAGATGTGGATCTTCTATCTTCAAAGCCATCCCCGTAAGTAGCATCAGTATATATCTCTATACTTGGTCGTTCTACCCTTTTGAAGAATAAGCCTTTTCCTAGGGTACCCTTTAAGTACTTCAAAATTCTGTATACAGCTTGCAGATGAGTTTCTTTTGGTGAGTGCATATGTTGGCTCACAAAACTCACTGCAAAGGCAATATCTGGTCTTGTATGTGACAGGTAGATGAGTTTCCCGCCAAACTTTGATATCTTTCCTTGTCAATGAGGGGTCCTTCTTCTTCTTCCTCCTCCTGCTCCTCCTCTTCTTCTTTATCATCACCAACATTGCCTTTTTCTTCCTTCTTCTTCTTCTTTTGTACTGCAATGGGAGTGTCAATACGTTTACATTTAAGGATTCCTGTTTTTGTCAAGAGATCAAGAATATATTTTCTTTTTGAGATGCATATTCCTTTCCTTGACTTGGGGACTTCCATGCCAAGAAAATAACGCATTTGGCCCTCATCTTTTACTTCAAATTCAGATGCTAAGATTCTCTTCAGTTTTTCAATTTCCTCAATGTCATCTCCATTTAAGATCATATCATCAATATAGACAATCAGAATGGCCCTTTTTTCTCCATTATGTTTAACAAAGAGTGTGTGATCAGACTGGCCCTGCACATACCGCTCCTTTTTTAGCACTTTTGAGAATTGATCGAACCATGTTCTGGGAGATTGTTTCGGCCCATAGAGAGATTTCTTTAACTTGCACACTTTGCTACTTCTTCCCTTGTTTTCAAAACCTGGAGGTAGGGTCATGAAAACTTCCAAGTCACCATTAAGGAACGCGATCTTGACATCCAACTGATGAAGCGGCTAGCCAAGGTTTGCAGCTAATGATAATAGAACTTTGACTGTATTAAGCTTTGCCACAGGAGCAAATGTCTCAGTGTAATCTATGCTGTAGGATTGGGTAAACCCTTTAGCCACTAATCATGCCTTGTATTTGTTCAAGGAACTATCGGCCTTGTACTTTGGTGTAAAGACCCATTTGCATCCCACAGGTTTCTTTCCTCGTGGCAAATCAACAACTTCCCATATATTGTTTTTTTTCAAGAGCTCTCATTTCTTCCATAACAGCCTTCCTCCATTCTGGTGTTTCAAGGGCTTCATGAATGTTGTTAGGAATTTTTATCCTGTCAAGATTAGTAGTGAAAGCACGAAATCTCAGAGCAAGAGCTTTATAAGACAAATCTTTTTATAGGATGCTGAGTACATGAATGAGGTTGCTTCCTAAGAGCAATAGGAAGGTCAAGATTAGAGGATTCACTTACTAAAACATCTTGTTCCTCTAAGGGCCCCACATCTGGGGTGATACGTTCCAGTTCTTCTCTTACTCCAAGTTCAGGAACTACCCTTGGTTCTGACTCTCTTGGTGCCTCGGGTATTAGTTGCTTATTATTCTCTAGTTTCTTCCTTCGTGATTAGGTGGATAATTCTCCCTTTTGTGGTCGTTCTGCTTCTTCCCCTGTTTTCAAATTTCCTCTAGCATAAGAGAAGGGGCAAGAGAAAGTGAAGAGGAATTAGGCACTGGTGATGGAGGATCAAGAGTGACAGAAGTGAGTTCAAGTGGTTCAGTTTGACGGGTGGTGTGTTTGGAGCGGTTCACCTTGAAGTGAAGGCTTGGGATAGAACAGTGCATCTTCAAGAAAACTAACGTCAAGGCTTACAAATATTTGTTTAGAGACAAGGTCATAGCATTTATAGCCCTTTTGAGTTGGTGAGTAACCCACAAAGATACATTCGACAGCACGTGGTTCAAGTTTGGACCTTTGATGTAGGTGGACAAATGTTGTGCATCCAAAAATGCAGACAGGAAGTTTAGTCTCAATATGGGAGGTAGGATAGGTACTTTTGAGTTTCTTGAGAGGTGTCTCAAAGGACAATACACGACTTGGCATTTTGTTTATAGGGTGTGTGGCAGTGAGAACAGCATCTCCCCAATAGTATTTTGGAACGTTACAAGTGAACATGAGGGCTTAGGCAACCTCTAGGATGTGTCTGTTCTTTCTCTCTCAGCGATTCCATTTTGTTGGGTTGTATGAGCACATGTACTTTTATGAATGATGCCACGTTCTCAAAGAAACGTACTCATGGAGTGGTTAAAATATTCAATGCCATTGTCAGTGTGGAGAACTTGGATGCTGGAATTGAATTGGTTCTTAATCATGGAATAAAACTTGGGGAACATAGATGAGACGTCAGATTTGTCTTTCAACAGATACACCCAACAAACACGGGTGTGATCATTGATGAAGGTAATGAACCACTTCTTGTGGGTGCAGTTGGCAACTCGAGATGCTCCCTATTGGTCACTATGTATAGTTGTGAATGGTTTGGTAGGTGTATAAGTGGCTCTAGGATAGGAGGATCGATGGTGTTTTGCAAGTTCACAAACCTCACAATGGGTGGCACTAATATCATAGTTAGGACACAGATTTGGGAACAACCATTGAAGGTACTGGAAGTTAGGGTGGCCCATCCTCTTATGCTATAACATAAATCATTGAGGTAGATGCAGAATGACTTACTGTAGGAGAGGGTGAATTACCCACTTGGTTGACCTCGAAATAGTACAACCCCTCGTACTCTTTGGCACTTCTAATTGTCACACCAGAGGGTAGATCCTGAAAAACACAATGAGATAGGAGGAATTTAGTGAAACAATTTGACTGCTTGCTCAACTGACTAACCGAAATGAGATTGCAATCAAGTTTAGGTACATGTAAGACAGATTCTAAGACTATCAAATCTGAAATGCGAATACTCTTTTTGCCGGCAATTGGGACTAGAGAACCATCAGCAGCTTTTACTTTGATGTTTCCAACACAAGAAGTATAAGTGGTGAACTTTAAGGCTTCAAGGAGCGTCTTTTTGCCACTGGGAATTGGTCATATGGTCAGATGCCCCTGAGTCAACAAAAGTTGTCATGAAACACAAAAGTTCACCCTGGGAATTGGTCATATGGTCAGATGCCCCTGAGTCAACAATCCATACTATTGTGTTTCATGACATCTTTAAGGCTTCAAGGAAAGTTCCTCTTTTTGCCACGGATGTAACTGGTACAAAACTCGGAGCGTTGGGCGACGTGCTTAGGAGCGTCTATAGGATCACTCCTACACCATTGACCATGAAGAAAAGCTCATTGTCTATGTGGTCCAGAGGCCACAGCCCTGCAAATGTAAGGCTACAGTACACAACATATAGCAGGTGAACAGGATATTTCGAGAAAGGGCTATTCTAACGTGGGAAGCCCCTGGGTTTGGCCAGAAACTACTTGCCGTCGTCGATAGGAGAAGTCGCTGTCGGAGTGGACCTTCCACGCGCTTTCACGCGTCGCTGATGTGCTGTTGTCGTTGGAGACTGTGGTGGCGCATGTGACTAACACGTGTCGCCATTCACAAAGCTGCTCTGGGTCTAGCTGATCAGAGCCTCCTACTGCTGATGGGACTGGCAGTGAGAGTCAACAATGACTCTATCATCACGCACACTAGTTCCCTAACGTACTGGATAGAAGACTTCATCTGACTCATGGCCTAGGAACCCTAATTTCGAATTTGAGCTTGATGCTCTGATGCCATGTTGTGTTTTATGGGAAATATAATTCTATTACTCATTTTGAATGGTACATTACATCTGAATATATACACCTAGAGACAGAAAGCATAATAATATCTCATAAAAGCTAATAAAGCCTAGTAAAGAGCTAATCAATGACAGAATAAAATTTGTACAATTAATGGCAGAATATTCCCACAGATGACTTGGAAATTCTAAAACTCCATTCGTGCTCACTCTCCCCTACATAACTGTTTTAGGATAAAAGCTTTGGTTTTCAGCAAAAGACACTTTCATAGTGATAAAGAACTTTTTGAGAGTAGGAGAGTAACACTTGTATCTTTTTTTGGTGTTGGAGTACCCAAGCAATATGCATTTCAAGGCTATAAGGTCTAATTTCCCTCCATCATCATTGTGCACATAGGCAATGCAACCAAACACCTTTTCAGGAATGTGAGTGAGGAGATGGGAGTTAGGGTAGGTCTCGGACAAGACTTGGATTGTGGTTTTGAAGTTTAAAGTTTCTGAAGGTAGTCTATTGATGAGATGGGTTGCGGTGAGGATGGCTTCTCCCCAGAAGAATTTGAGAACATTGTGTGTAAGCATGATGGCTTGTGCAACCTCTAACAGCTGCTATGGTGAGTTAACACAGGTTGTTTGGTGAATGATACCGTGCTGTTTGAGATGGGATTAGAGAGCGGAATCGGTGTATTCAGTTCCATTGTCACTGCATAATATTTTTATGTTATCATTGTATTCGTTTTGAATCATTTTATGGAATCTGGGAAGGTTTGTTGTCAAATCTGTTTTCTCTTTTAACAAGAAAGCCCAAGTTACCGGTGTGATCCTTTATAAACGTGACAAGCCATCTTGTGTGGGTTAGATTTTTTGAGTCTGGGGGGGATCCCAGAGGTTGGTGTGAATGCGTGCAACGGACTAAGAAGAAACATGATTATGAGAAACAAACATTCCTTGTATGTTTGGATAATTGGCATCTGGAAACAACTTTGACATATATCGAATAAATCTTGATTCGAAATTTGAGAAAAATTTGTTCTAGTTGACTGGTTGGCTCTTGTTGAGGTCCTCCGTGCTTGATGTTGAACATAATATAGCCCCTCTAGATGCTCAACTTCGCTAATAATCCTCCTCGACTACGAATCCTGGAAAAGACATTGAACAATAGGAAAATTAACATGGCATTGCCGAACTAGAGTGGTTTTGCTAATAGATATGAGATTACACTTTAAATAGGGGCATAAAGCACTTTTTCAAACACCAAGATACCAAATAGACATGTTTCTCTAGTTCCATGTGCCTCGATGAATTTCCCATCAGCTACTTAATAAACATAGGAACAAGACATGGTTTTATATTTTGATTCAGATTTTTATTACTAGTCATGAGATCTATGGCCCTTGAGTTAGCAATCCACATATTGTTATGGTGTACAGTGCTATTGAGAGTTTAGATGGCACTACGTATGTAAGCAATATTACCAGTAGCTATTAAAGCTTCTCGAGTGTCATGATTGTCAAGTAACTTCCTCAAGAATTTGATGTCTTCTTTGCTTAACTCATCATTAGTTTCTAGTTTAGGCTCCTTACTCGTAATGTTAGCTCTATGCTCTTGTTTGCCTCTGCCCTTAGTATTTGGTGGCTTCCTATAGAGCTGCCAACAAATATCTTTGGTGTATGTGACAATGCTCACACCATTTATTAGTCTCTTTCCCTCAATCATCACTTGGTTGACCACCTTTGGAGAAGAATGTGCCTCACTCACTCTCTTTTGCTGTAAGTTGTTTCGGGGTTGAGAGCTTTAATTTGCTTTCGTCTTGTTTTATAATGGAGAAAACTTGTCTTAGCCTAGGTAATTGTTCTTGGCTCATGATACGACCTCGGGTACCACCATTTGAGGCGTCCAGACCCATCAAGAATTCATATATTTGCTTTTCCTCCTTTATCTTGTTATACAAGAGTGTCACTTTAGCATGACTACTCATATGCTTCGTATGAGTCTAACTACTAACACAAGACAAGCAGATTAGTCCAATATTCAATAACTAATTTCCAGAGTTGCTACTATATTTTTGATAGAAGCAAACATGTCGTGTGCCGCATCCCAGAACTCTTTAGTTGATTGAAACAGCGAGAAGCTTGCACTTATCTTTGTGGTCATTGAATTCACCAAGCATTGAACCACTAAATTCTTGACCTCCCACTCAACTTACTTTGAGTTAGAGGTCGATGGCTTTGCTTTTGCACCAATGAAGTAGCCAATTTTTCCCTTTCTGGTGACATGGAGCCTCGCTCCCACTGGATATAAGTATGACAATTCAATTGATGAATGGTGATCGCAGTAGATTGGGCATCTTGTGGCGATTCCTGGCTCACTCCTTGAGTCGTCGTCTCTATGGTTATACTATGAGATGATGAAGAGAAGGTGCCTTGGCCTGTTTGATCCAATCCCAATCCCAATCCCAATCCAAAGCAAATCATGGTAGTCGATTTGATACCATGAAGTTGTGAATGCCCAAGAATCTCTCTTAATTAATTCAACAGAATCCTTTGTACATATAGCAGCTGATCCTAGGCTTCCTAGCTCTACTAGGATAGGTCGGATTACACCAATCAGAATCAAATCAAGAAAATAATCAATTAACATTAATTCCTTGAGATATAAGCCGAGATTTAAGGAATCACAATATATAGACTATAATTTGTATCCTAAACATGCTCTTGGCCCATATCCTTGTCAACAAGCTATACATGGGGTTTATTTTTTTTTCTAAATATAAGATTTAAATTCGCTTTGTGCTTCAAGTTCATATTTTTTTCCTCCTAAATGTCCTTATTGATTGCACGTAGTAAGGGAGTTTTATCAAAGGGTAGTTTTAATGTGCATGATTAGGAATAGTAGTTTTGAGAAATCAAGACATGTTTGTGGTCAAATGGCCATAGTTTTAGTATAAAAAGTATAGGTTGAAAGTCGCTTTTGACAAAGATTTTTCATGGTATATTTTGAAAGATTTACTTTTTCTTTTTACTTAGCTCTCTATGTTACTCAGCATAAATGTTGTTACTGCAAAATATGATTGGTTTGGCCTTTATTTTTTATTTTTTTTGGGAATGGAAAAATTAGTTGACCAAGCAGAAAACCAAAAGGGACATAATGGGTCAATTTAGATTCTATTTGTCTTAATTGCATTAAAATTAATGTTAGCTTTATTGTTGACCAAATTATTATAGCATGATAGATAATAGTGCCGATTTTAGAATGACGTCTTTCTCAAGATTGTCTGGGATAAGAATTAGTATCATCTCTTATTTTACTGTTATATTCTGCTTTGCCTAAATCTATTTTTCAACTGAAAATTTCAATTACTTTTATCAGGATTGGTTAATGCTTAATGTGTGATAGCAAATTTGTACTATAATTTGTTCCACTATTCGAATTACTCATTTTATTCATTAATATATAATCAGCCAAAACCTCGAATTGATTACACTCTTAAGGCCATTGGAGGAAGTTTGACTGCAATTCCTGGATTATCAGATATGATTGATGTGAGTTCTGTTTGTTATCTGGACTTGTGACTTGATTCCCGCTGCATTGGATTTGGAATAAATACTCATGACTCATCTGCTTTTTTGCCCAACATTTCAAAGGACACTGTGAACTCAATAGTTACTGATATGCTCCAATGGCCTCATAGGGTCGTTGTCCCGCTTGGTGGTGTACCTATTGATATTAGGTAATTATGAATCATATGGGACCCTTTTCCTTTTTTTTATCAGTTATTATTACATATTCTACTTCAGTAACCTTTTAGATGGCCCTCTAAAAACGCTAGCAAGCTGTGTTGTTTGGTTCAATGTTATTTCTTGAGTTTATATATACATCCCAAAGCACATGAGTCCCTTCTTTCATTTGCAGTGAACTGGAGCTTAAACCTCAGGGAAATCTCACAGTGAATGTTGTGAAAGCCAATGATTTGAAGAATATGGAAATGATTGGGAAATCTGATCCTTATGTAGTTCTGCATATTCGACCTTTATTTAAGGTTAAAACCAAGGTTATTGACAACAACTTGAATCCTGTTTGGGATCAGGCGTTTAACTTGATTGTCGAAGACAAGGAGACTCAGTCGCTCTTTCTAGAGGTTTTGCATCACAATTGCTCCCCCTTGTTCACTAATACTGCTCTCTTCTGCCTCCTTTCCTGTCGATGTTCATTCACATTTATCTTTCACTAATTTTAGCCTTTTATAGAAGTAGAACATATGTCTTATTTGTCAGCTTAATTAATGCTCACTTATTTTTACGGATTTTTCCAGTATCTCATATTAAGATTGAACTTTAGCTGATTACTTACCTAGTGTTCTGTCATTAGGATGGGATTAAAGACATACTACATATCTTGTTCTATTGTTTTGAGTCTGAATATGCCTGCTTGTATATTATTCAGTGCTCATGTGATACATATATGTAGGGCTTGGAGAAAGTTTGAGCAGAGGAAAAGCTCTGATTCTTATTGAGTCATTTACATATATGTAGGGAGAACAGGAACGACCAAACCTAGAATCTGATTTTAATTGCATCCCTTATTTTCGTCCAGATAATCATGGAACAACGTAAATGAGATTAAATGAGATGAGATTGCAATAAATCTGATTCTTTATATCGGTGATATTAGGTTAAACAAAGAGTAAACTAGCCAGGCAAAAGTATGAGTTTATACCTTCTAGAAATATTGAGTGGCGACCTAAGCCTTAATATAGTTAAGGCGACTTCAAAAGAGCATTGAGGCAATATCTTAAGTTTTCTCCCTACAGCATTAGAATCAATGGAAGTGGTCAATCGTAAATTGCTACTAAAACAAAAGAAATGATAGGCCTAGCAGCGCAAAAGATGAGAAGGTGCCCTTAAAGCATCCTTATACAGTAGTGGAAGTGGCACAAATATTTCTTGATAATGTGGTTAAGTTGCATGGCTTTCCCAAGTCCATTGTGATTGATAGAGATCCCATTTTTTGTGGTAAATTTTGGAAAGAATTGTTTCGATGGTATGGGCTCAATTTTCAATATTCTTCTGCTTATCATCCTCAAACGGATGGTCAAACTAAAGTTCTCAATCGATGTTTGGAGTGTTATCTCCGCTTTATGACCGGTGGTTTTCCTAAACAACGGATCAAATTGCTGTCGCTGGCTGAGCTTTAGTATAATACTGACTACCATTCAGCCATTAGATGTCCCCATTTGAGGCTGTACATGGAGTTTCTCCACCGGTTCATTTACCTTACATAGCAGTGGATTCTTCTAATGATTTGGTTGACCGAACTTGTATTGCTAGAGAGCTAGTCTAGCAAATTCTGAAGCAGCATCTGGTTAAAGCTCAGAACAGGATGATCCAGCAAACAAATAAGCACAGTACTGAGCGTACATTTGAGGTTAATGATCGGATCTACCTTAAACTTCATCCTTCTAGGCAAAATCTGCTCAATAATTCATCTCTGCATAAGCTTGCTGTGAAAGACTTTGGTCCTTACAAATTTATTAAGAAGATTGGTGCTGTGGCCTATGAGCTTGATTTGCCTCTTGAAACTCGAGTCCATCCGGTCTTCAATGTGTCCCTTCTAAAAAGCATGTTGGGCTTGATGTGAACGTGGCCTCTTCATTGCCCCCCAATTGATAATCAAAGGCAATTTATGTTGGAACCTGAGGAAGTATTGGGTCGCAGGATCACTAACCGACTTAATCTACCAATTACCCAAATTTTGGTACACTAGAAGTTCTCTCTAGCTGAGGATGCTACTTGGGAAGATCTTTCTGCAATACAGCAGCAGTTTCCACACTTCAAGTCTTTGGCTTCTCCAAGCAACACCATCCTTGTGGACAAGGATTCTTCTCTCTCCCTTTTTTTTTTTTTTTGGGGGGGGGGTGTTATTGATAATATGTTATGTTATTGCTGGTATTATTCCTATTGCTATAGGGTCATTTTGGGTGCGTGTCTGACTAGTTAGTTACAATAGAGAGAGTGGGTTATGACAAGGCTAGAAGCGAGACTATACATTGTGTACCTCTTCGTTTTTGCTCTTTGTTGAATGAATTTCCCAGTTTTCCTCTCTTATTGTTAACAGAATGACTGAGAAATTGGTGAATGAAAGTGATCTAGAAAGAAATAACCCTAATGTTGACTTATCTTATATATACATTTTTTAAGGTTTGGGCCTTAAGAGACAATTCTAACAGTTGGATGCATTAGGCAGTCCAATTACATTAAGGCCTAAATATCTCAAGATTAAAGACTAATCATAACCCATGACGTGGTATTCCTTGTTGAGTTGGAAAAAATATATTTAGCATTTCCAGCATGCTTTGAAGTCTTTCAAATTGATCTTTGGCAAGTGGCTTTGTCATGATGTCTGCAATTTGATTAGACCACCCTCCACTTTCTCAATTGATGAAGTGTCTGTCCATTTTCACATGTTTTGTTTTGTCCTAGTAGATCAGCTTTTTTGTCATCTCAATGCTAGTCTGGTCACATAATGGCCTCCTTGTGGGATCTTTAATTCTTTAATGAGTATGATGATCCAAATTCCTTCACACATTGAAAGACCTACTGCCCTTAGTTCTGTATTGGCACTACTACTTGACACCACTGATTGTTTCTTCATCACGTGACTAGATTCCCACACCCCCCCCCCCAAAAACAAAACAGGAAAAAAAAAAAAAACAAATAACCCTAATATGCGGTGGCAGACCTTCTATTTTGTAGGAATCTGCCATGATCTGCATCTATATAGATTTTAACTCCTCTAACTCTACCCTCTCAAAGAAGATTGATGGAATCATAGCTCTAAAATAGTACTATTCAGTGATAGAAACTCCTCCACAGAGTGCAAGTCTTATAGAGGTAAAACTAAACGGAGAAAACACACACTACTTGATGCATTCCTGAAGCATAGGAGCTCTCCCAATTCACTTGCCACATTTACCATTCCCCCTCTAATCAGACCCCTGTTATATAACCCCTCTCCCACTAACTGTCATATAGGAAAATACCACGAATACCCATGCTTGCATGGTTCCCACCCCTACCATGAAGATTGAACTTGTCCTCAAGATCAGGAAGAAGGCATTGTAGCAATGTCAAGCATATGTTTTGGGGATGATTGGTTTGGTCCTCCTAGTTCGAGATGTCCCTCTCCTCTATTAGTGAATCTTCTAAGAGTGAGGACCTGCAATTGCATACACTTGCATTGATGACCTAGTTTGAACTTCTCTCAAACATGAAGCAAAGCCCTAGCATGACCCCACATAGAGGTTATTAGATGCTAGGGAGTAGCCGATATGCAATGTTTGAATTGGACAGAAGGGGTGGTCTTGTTAGATGTCCTCACCTGCACAACCCCACGTACATCCTCTCTCTCTCTCTCTCATGCTTGCAAATGCAATTTGAGTGTTACAAATCTTTCTCAATAGTTGCGAAAGGTATAAACCCATTTTGAAAAATGAGTTTACATTGAACCCATGGCTGTATTACAACCACTCATACCATTTTGTTTTGAGTCTGTATATGCTTTCTAATATATTATTCTATGATCATATGATGCATATATTTAGGGGCCAGAATATGTTTTCTAATATATTATTCTGTGATATATGATGCATATATATAGAGGTTCGAAGCATTAGGCAATCCGATCTCATTAAAGATGAAATATCTCATAATTGAAGCCTAATTAAATCCCATGTTGTGGGGTGATATATGAGGGCTTCATAAGAGGAAACAGTATAATCCTTCGTATTATAACTAACGGTAATATTGCATGGTTACTGAAACATCTAAGAGTGAGAAAACCCTGAGTTCAACTACTTCTCTGGTTCATGTTATTATCAATGGATTAGCTAAGTTACATGTTTTTGGCCCCAGTTAGATGAGGGGAACTTGGATACTTCATCAAGGATTCACCTGCTTCTTCATTGATGGACATGAAAGCACTGTGGAAGTTGAAGTCCGACAATTCACTAGTGTCTTTGTGGCTTGTTAACATGATGGCTTTGAGGATTAAGAAGAGTTCTATGTTTCTCCCCTTTATGAGAGACATTTAGGAAGCCATTTGAGAAGCATGTGGTGACAGTGAGAATGCTTCTCAGATATTTGAAATAAAATCTGAGTTATGGCAATTGAAAAAGGGAACTAAAAGTCTGAATGACTATTATTTGGAGAAAACGTCACTATGGTGGGAACTTGGCTCACTAACTGAGGAGGAGTGGCATTACTTAGATGATGTTGTCAACCATTGAAAAGGAATGGAGAAGGAACGCCTATTTGAACTTTTAGCAGGTATGAATAAAGTTTTTTATGACATCAGAGGTCAAATTCTGTGCCTTAAGCCACTACCATGTGTTCGTGAGCCTTTTGCTATGCTAAGACATAAAGACCTCTAGTGAAAGGTACTAGAGAAGGAATCTACACCTTGAAATAGCCAACCTAAGTCATTAGCTCTTGTCGTATGTTTCTCTAACTAGCAGAATAATCGAGGTCATCCTGCTTGTGACCACTGCAAAAAGGTGGGTCACACGAAAGAAACATGTTGTTGTGGATACTCCAAGAAAGGAAGGGACCATGGTTACATTGCTGAACAATCTAAAGATGAGGAGCCAAGTGTCTCAAATTCGGGCTCTCAAAATGATAAGTAAGGTAGGATATTGGAGATGCTTGCTGCATTGAGATCCGACCAACAGCACCACAAACAGCCTACTACTAGCAAAAACATTCGCATCAGTAGCCAAACTTAACAGAATCATGGCCTATTATCATTAGTAGCAAGTTTATGGCACGAATTACACATACATTCATTTATTTCTACCATATGATATAAGCTCAACTCCAACCAAAATTCAAACATTCCACATTGATAATGGCACAGATGTTACCTTCCTCAAACATCATGGCATTGTCCATAAAGTACTTGTCCTTACAGCCCACAACAGAACAACATTGCTGAAAGAAAAAACAGACATATCCTGAAAACCGCTAGGGCACTCATGTTCAGTAGTCACATTCCAACATACTAATGGGATGATGTAGTTCTCATAGCCACTTTTCTCATTAACTGAATGCCTAGCAAGCTTTTGTCTTTCAGAACACTATTACAAGTCCTCCATGACTACTACAGTCTCCCATGCCTTGAAACACACCACCCTTGAAAGTATTTGGTTGGACCACTTTTGTTCACCTCTATCACACCAACAAATTTGATTCTAAAGTTGTTTGTTGCATCTTCCTGGGTTATTCCGCATCTCAAAAAGGGTATAAATGTTGCGATACTGTCATTAAAACGCCTCTTATCCTGTGTGATATCACCTTTCACAAAGGGATTCCCTACTATTACTCAGGATTCAATTCAAGGGGAGAATTGGAGTGAATTGCATCCTGACACTACCAATGACACCATACTAGTACCAGAACATCCAAAAACCTTTGAACCATAACCCCATTAAATCCTCTCTGAACCTGAGTCTCAAGAAATCCTTCTTGAAACACCTATTCTTGAGGAAAATGAAAGTGAGGGAGTTCCTGATAATAAAGGAAAGTCTAGTCTAGGGGAGACACTACCAATCTTGTAGAAGTCTACACACAGAGAGACAAGACAGGTGAGGTCGCATAGGCACCCAACGCATGTCAAGAGACAAAATCGATGGCAAGTCCAAATGAAAAGCAAGGTGTGATTGATGTTGAACAGGCGCATGGAAGCAAATCTTGATTTACCTGTTGCGTTGAGAAAAAAGCTTAGATCTTCTACAAGACATCATCCCATAGAGAACTTTGTCTCATGCAAGGCTCTTTCTCCAAAGTATTGTGCTTTTGTCTCTCACCTAGATAGTATCAAGATACCAAACAATATAGATGAAGCGCTGGCTATTCTTGAATGGAGACAAGCTGTTATGGAAGAAATGGAAGCCCTGAAGAAGAACGAAACATGAGATGTGGTAGACCTCCCGTGGGGTAAGAAATCTATGGGTTGCAAGTGGATGTTTGCCCTAAAATACTAAGCAAATGGGACCCTTGACAAATAAACGGCAAGGCAAGGCTCGTTGCGAAAGGTTTCTCAGGTTTATGGTATGGATTCTATAGAAACGTTTGCTCTTGTAGTAAAGCTGAATACAATTAGAATCTTACTTTCATTAGCAACAAATTTGGATTGCTCATTACACCAACTAGGTGACGACAACATATTTCTCAATGGAGAATTGAACGAGGAAATATATATGAAGTTGCCTCTTGTGTTCCTAGTATGAGTACAAGTCAAGTATGCAAACTCAAAAAATCATTGTATGGACTGAAGCAGTCCCCTCATGCATGGTTCATGGTCCGAGAGAATCACTCGAGTTTTGGAAACACAAGGATCTACCTAGGCGCAAAGTGATCACACTCTCCTCTTCAAACACCAACATGAGAAAGCAGAAATCTTCATGGTATATGTGGATGACATTGTCCTTATAGGTGATGATTCAGTAGAAATTGATCAAAGTAAGAAAGCATTAGCCTAAGAATTTCAAATCAATGACCTCAAGGAGATGAAATACTTTCTTGGAATGGAAGTTTCCAGATTAAGAAAAAGAATTTATATTTCACAAAAAATTATATTCTTGATCTCTTGAAGGAGACAAGCATGATAGGGTGCAGACCCATTTACAGCCCCATATGAGTAGACAAGATTAGTGATGATGAAGACTTGGGCAAGGCTGTGGATATGGGGAGATATCAAGGCCTAGTCAGAGAGCTGATTTATCTTTCTCATACCTGACTAGGTATAGCTTTTGCAGTTTGTATGGTTAGCCAACATTCTTGTGATCCAAAATAGAAGCATCTTAATGAAGTCTACAAAATCTTCAAGTGCTTAAAAGGGTACTCTGGGACGTGGCCTTCTGTTCAAGAAATTTGAGAAGAGGAATGTGGACATGTTCACAGATGCCAATTAGGCAGGCGACTAGGATGCCAGAAAACCCACCTCGAATTGTTGTATGTTTGTCTAGGGCAACCTTATCACTTGGAGAAGCAAAAAACAAACGAAGCAGTGCTGAAGCAGATTTAGAGCCATAGCACTAGGGATGTGTGGAGGTATATGGCTGTACTCGAAGAATTAAAGGTAAGTGTGAATCTATCTATTAAGCTCTTCTAATAGGATGACAACTATTAATATCTCACATACTGGTCCAATATGATCACACCAACCATGTGGAGATGGACAAGCATTTCATAGGAGAGAAAATTGATGGTGGAATATTAGCCTCACATACGTGCCTTCAAGAGAGTAAACAGCAGATGTCCTTACACAACAGCTGGCCAAAGATAAATTTGAATATTTTGTTGGCAAGCTGGACATAATCAACATCTATGGTCCAACTTGAGGTGGACTGTAGAAAATCGTAGGGTAATAAGAGTAATTACAATCATTTATTGTATATAGATTAGGAGTTCAAATTTCAAATTCTTTCCTGATTGTAATTGCTTGACTCTCTGCCTCCTCTTAATATGCCTTAATTCGTTTATATATGTCCATGTATAATCTGAATGAAATCAGGAAGATTTTTGCTTTATTGTTGTCTTCTTCTGAACCAAGCACGTGGAGATTGACAAATACTCGATAAGAGAAAAAATTGATGGTGGTATAATCAGCCTATCCTATATATTGTCCTATGAGCAGACTGCAAACATCCTTATGAAAGGACTTGCTAGATACAAGTTGATTATTCCATTGGCTAGTTTGACATGATTGATATCTATAATTCAACTTGAGAGGGAGTTTAGGAATTCAATCCTAAAACTATAGGTGAAAGGATCTTGAAATTATTGCTGGTTAATGTAAATAGTATAAGTTTGATTTTCAATTATTTACTATTTGTATCCCCCTGACTTCTGGCCTCCTCATTAACTTGGCCGAGTCCTTTAACCTATATATATGTACATTCAATGAGAATGAATAAAACACAGAAGAATTTTCTCCCTTTGACTGTCTCATTCTTCAATCTGAGATATGAGGGGATTCCGTTAGATTAGAATCGCACATCTAACTGCTTAAATTCAAACATGGTGATGCTAGTTACAGGATAAAGGAACTAAACAAAAAATAAAGAAACAAAACAGGTAAGTGTTGGGGATATGGTTGGCATTCTCAAGAGTGACTTCTGTTTTAATGCAAAAGTGGCTCTGAAGATTTTAATCTTGATCTGTTAAGCCATTCTTCTATGTTTCTTTGCTTTGGTGAGCTTTATTTAATTGGTTTTTCATTTAGTTGAGGACATGGGGCATTCTAGTTTAATATTTTTAGTATGGGATAAGGTGTTTAAATACCCCAAAAGTATCCAAAAAGGAGGACCCAACACCCGGAAGGTCTTTTGGTTTTTATGTGCTCTGGAAGTTTTATTTCGTAACACTTCTACCTTGAACTGTTATCTACCATTAAGTTTGATCGTTAAAAACACCGGTCAAACCGTATAATTTAACAATCAAACTTAACAGCAAATAACGGCCAGGGTATTTTTGCAGTGAAAGTAAACTTCCGAAGCATATAATAGCCAAAAAAAACTTTCAAGTACTAGGTCCTTTGTGGGTACGTCCGCTGGATTTAAGCACCTTATCTTGTTTAGTATAAATCTAACATGTTAAACAGACTATTAGGCTGAAAGAGAATATGATGGGTTATTTGATTGGTTTATCTTTTCTAAGATATGGCGTTCCATTTCTTATTTGGTTATTGTATGTAGAGATAACAAAGTTTGAAATTGCCGATTAGTTCATTAGCCAATATAAATGAAGATAACTGTAGTTGAAAACAGAGAACTTCAAATTCTAGCCATTCTATGTGCATCTTGGTGGTTTCCTTCAAAACTGTGTCAGATTCCTCTCTGGGGTCTTCATCCCTGGAGTCTGGACTATACTTTTCTGTTCTTTTTTGTAGCATTGAAAACAAGGTTTTCTTCTCTTTTTCCTCTCCACTATCCGTGAAGTTATTAATATGTGTCTATCCTCGTTCCTCATTCTAATGTGACTCTTTATCCCTTATTAACCTTTTTTTTTTTTTTTTCCTTGGGGCCAAGGAACCTTATTTTTCTTGTATCGTGATTCTTGAATTAGGTTTTTGATAAAGATATTGGGCAAGATAAGAGGTTGGGAATAGTAAAATTACCCCTTATTGATCTCGAACCTGAAACTGATAAAGAAATTGAGTTGAGGCTGCTGCCATCGCTGGACACACTGAAGGTAAAAGATAAGAAGGACCGAGGATCATTGACAATTAAGGTATAAATATATCGGTATCTATTTATTGTTAAGACAAATATGTCTTTTAATTGACTTTGTTTGTGACATTATGTGCATATATATTTTAATATGAGACCCTCTGCAGTTTATAGTTGATATTGATGAGAACTGAGATGGGGTGAGGTTTCTTTTCATTTGTGTGTTTGGATTTTGTAATTAGACTGACTTGTAATTTCAAATGCAATGATTTTGAATTACTGCAATTTAGATTCCTTGCAATTAAAATGTGTTGTTTGGATAATCCTAACATCTGTAGAATTCATATTCAGAGTGTAGATGAATGTATAAAATAGCTAGAAGAAACAAACCCTTGGATGATAGAGAAAGGGAGAAAACTCTCGTTTCACTGAGTCTGACAGACGGTCAAATTCTTCAAAGATTATTTGATTATTCTGCTATTGTTTTTCAAACTATGATATAGGTTGTTACTCCTGTCATTTCCAGACACTTTTGGTTGATTTTAAGATCGAATTCGTTTGAAATTCCAGGTCTTATACCATCAATATAATAAAGAAGAGCAGTTGGAGGCTCTAGAAGCAGAGAAGAAGATACTAGAAGAAAGGAAGAAGTTGAAAGAGGCAGGAGTTATAGGAAGCACCATGGATGCTATAGACGGAGCAGCATCACTGGTTGGTTCTGGTGTAGGAATGGTTGGTACCGGTGTTCTTGCTGGTGCGGGGCTTGTTGGTACTGGTGTTGGTGCTGGGGTGGGGCTTGTTGGTACTGGTGTTGGTGCTGGGGTGGGGCTTGTAGGTAGTGGTCTTGGAGCTGTCGGCAGTGGATTGAGCAAGGCAGGTAAGTTCATGGGCCGGACTATCACGGGAGGACATAGCAGTGCTAGAAGGAGTGGATCATCTACTCCTGTTAGTAATGTTCAGGAAAATGGTGGCGGCGCAAAGCCCCTGTGATTTTTCATTGGGAGCTGCGAGAGACTAGATAGAACTTGACTTTGTGAACTTTGATGATAGATTTCCTATTTGATTGTTCTTTGTCATATCATGCTTTCTCTAGGCTGTTTCATCCGCCGGACTCAAAAAGCTGGGTTTAGTTTTTAAGTGTACCTCCTTTATCTGTAATAGTACCAAACCTGGGTGTGTAATAAAACATAAGTAGTGCAAATTCCTGATGCATGAGAACCAAAGGAGATACGATAGCATGAATTTATATTATACGAATTGTTGCACGTAGCTTTGGGGGGCGTGAAAGCAAATAGAAAATGGCATGTTCTTACCATAACCACTATTTGGTTTATAGCAACGATCTTTGTAGAGAAAGGAAAAGAAGCTTGATTATCCAGAGGTTGAGCTTATTTTTGCATTTATAAATAGGAATCCTCATCAATCAATCAATATCAATATAACTTGCTAAAACTTGTAGCAAATTATTCATCAGTCCATTTGTGCATAATACATGTCGTATATCTCAATTTGTAATTGGTAAGTCATTCGGTGGTTCGCACATCACATGTCAGACTCACAAGATGACTTCAATCTTTCAATATTTTCACCACCATGAATAATAAATAATGGTAATTAATCTGACAGACTAACCAATCGGAGTTGCCACCAACTTTTCCCCAGTGGACTTTTTGCATGTACCAATGCTTTCCTGATAAGCTTCCCTTTTAAGATTTCAAATTTCAAACTCAAGTTTTCAAAAGCACCCAAAGTATAACCCTAACCACATTCGCAGGAACCCATTTACAGTTGTTTATTTCCCTTCACTTATCGGTCGGAATTGTAGAACACTATTTGCCTCTTGCTCAAGTCTTGATTTCTTTGCTGCCTCACTTTAGCTCCTCTCAGACCAAATCAAGCTCTTCAGTTGCCATCGTTGATTTGGTTTTGTCATCCATTATATCGTTACCTCACTTCAATTTGGAAGGTTCGAATTTTTTTGCTGAAAGCTCACGACACTTCACCGATATAATCTTAGCTTTCATGTTTGCATTCCATCTTCTTGCACCAGACGTTTTAATTAAAGATATTAGCCATGAGAGCCATCGCTCAGTTCATCACATCTGCAAGCATTGTGGTTAGTTCCTTTCAAACCATAGTTCCATCTCTCTCTTATTCTCTTAACCTCTTATCATATATCACCGGTGAATCGTAGCACTCTTCTAGGTAGAAGGGCACATTGGGGTTGAGATTGGACTGGACATTCCTCCATGATTTCAATTCCAACGCCGACGCGATTACATATACTGCTTTACCCTTTATTTGATTTCCAAGCCGAGTTTATAATTTAGTGCCCGTTTGGTTCATTGAATTAGAGGGAATACAATGTAATGTAATGGTAAGGAATGGAATGTAATGTAATAAGGATTACATGAGTTTGTTTGGTTTGATATTAGAGATGATGATAATAAATTGAACTTTTATTTATTTAATTTAATAATAATATAGGTCAAAAGACTAAGATAGCCCATCCCCTTTCTCTTCATCTTTACCTTCTCTCCCACCGTCACTTGCTTTCCTTCATCTTCAATTGTTACCGTCATCTCTCAACACCATAAATATCAATATCCTACTTATAAATCCGTATTCTATGAATGGTTTTGGTGAAGAGTGAGCTGTGGAGAGCTAGAGAGAAGGGGACATTCATGACTTGGTGGAGGAGGGACCTAGAGTTAATGAGGCCATCAATGACGGTGGGATAAGTGACGTCGACGAAGGTGGAGGAGATAGATAGAGGTGATAGAAGAAAGGTCGAATGAAAGGGAAACAAAGATTCTTTGCTTCTCATCCATCCTCTCTCATCGCAGATCTGGTTGAGCTTATAGCTAAAAAATGGCGATAAGAATCTGGGATACTGTTGATGGTGGAGAGATGAAGAAGGTTGTTAGATCTATTTCATTGGAGATGAAAATGGTGAGGAGTTTGGCAAAAGTCGGTGGGGATGAATGTATGGGAAGCAAGATGTATGAAAGAAGTTCAAGGGTGAATAAAATCAATTTCAAAATTATAAGGGTAACATTGTCTTTTTAATTCAATTACAAGAGGTCTACATCTCCATTCATGAGTTCCCCCTATGTAATCCTAATGCACTCAGTTAATGTAATCAGCATTACAAAATGTTTACATTACATAAGCTCAACCAAACATTTGAACAAGCTCTTTACATTATAATTACATGTAATCCCTTTTCATGTAATTCAACCAAACAGGCTATTATTGTCTTCGTTGTCACTTTTATTTATTTTCCATTTTATTTTCAGATCTTGTAAAGTATAGAATGTCAGATTGTTCGAATGAAAGTACAGGCAATGCAGAGGAATTATCAAGTTTTATTAGCAAATGGAATTATGTTTGTTAGTTCAATTTTTTTACTTGGAGTGGAAAGGATTTTAGTTGTTATTTTTCTTAATGAAGAATTTTGTTAACATAGGGTCCGTTTACAATGTAAGGATTCTTGAAGGGCAACAAGCCAGATTTTGACATTGCAATGCTGCCTCATAATGCGAAGCCTTTTTATCGGGAAGGGTAAGGAGTCCAAACACACGGAAAGAAGTTCAAAATTTCAAAAGATCCATTACAAGGTATTGGAAGTCCAATGACAAGAGCAAGGACCAAAGTTATAAAGGAGATCCTGAATTGTTTAATAAGAGAGCTAAAAGAGTTGGATCTCATTTATTTGGAGGAAGCACATTTTAGGGTGTGTTTGGATTGATATTGGGCAAAACTAACTTCTAGTCCAACTGACTTTTGTAACTGAAGTTAGAGTAAAAGTCAGTTAGTGTAATGTGATTTATGTTTGGATAGGTGTTTATAAAAAGTGAGTTGAAAAAGTTTAAAGTTATTTGGATGATTAATAGAAAAGTTAATTTAGCTGTAAAATGACTGAAAAGGACATGGACTTTATTAAATAGTAGTGTTTGAAATTTTATATTTTTAATGTGATAATAGTTTAAAAAAATACGTAAAATTATTATGATAAAATATAAATAGTTTATTTGTGAAATTATAAAATAAAAATATTTGTTACGGAGAAAAATTTGAAAACACATTGTAGATAATTAATTAAATATACATAATGGACAAACATGAATATAAATTAAAATTTATTTGGTTTCTAATTAAAGTAAATGAAATTACATAACTAATTAGATCATAAGCTTTGCATAGTGTTCCCATAAGTCAATTAGAAAAGTTGATCCAGATTGTGTTGGATGAGTCAGCTAGAAAAGTTACTTTTTCCCATAAGTCAATTAGAAAAGAAACCCCATCCAAACAATCTTCTAAGCCATAATAAGCCACAAAAGTCAGTTGCACACTTTCCCATATGCTTTTTTCATCTCCAACGGAGATCCAAACATAGCCTTAGTGAGCCTAAAAAGAGTCCAAGAACAATGATCACATTGCTAAAAGCCTAACAAGAAGATGTATAAGGCCCATGTGGAGTTCAGATTGAAGAATTCACTTAAAATACCATGTGACAAGCATGTATCTTAAACAAGGATCATAAATGACATTCAAGAAGGATCAAGAAAGCATTATTATGAATTGATTATGATTTAAATTCGTTTTTAGGAATTTTTCTTTTTCTTTTTATTTGCTTTGTATAAGGCCTTTTGGTCAAGAATTGTTCTAAAAGATTATGTTTTACTTCAATTTCCTATTTTCACATAGCAAATTTGTTCTTGAAATTTAAATATTTCCTTTTATCTCTATGTCATAAATGGTGTCTCTCATATTCAACTAATCATTAATTTGATATCATCCCTAGCATTTATGTCTTAGGATGCTGATTCTATAATGTTCTATGGTTGCCTACGTATAGGTTACGTTTTTGTACTTGAATTTAAGACTTAGATGAATAAGAATTAAGTTTATTTCTTTATGTGTGAGCTTTGATCCCATCCTCTTATTTTTGTCAGAATACTCGACAGTATCAAAGGATTGATCAACCTTGTGGTGTCTTCATAGCTAAGGTTGTAAAAGACAGGTTCTCTTAGGGTTTTACTTAGATGAACCGTCAGTTCATTACTTGATTCTAGTTGGTTTGTACGTCTCCTCATATAATTAGAAATGCGTATAACAATGATGCAGTGAAAGGTTTTTTTCAATTATATTTCATTTCTTAGCTAGAGGAATCTATTTCTAAGAAATAAGAAAGATAAGGCACTAATTTTGTTTTGAGCTACAAAAGTTTTTACTGATTTGTGAACTATGCGAATTATATTTTCGATCAAGCTTTAATTGTATTTCTAGTAATTGCCTTCTTCTGTTTGGTCTTCAAATCGATAATCTGACATTGAACTAGATGCTATGAATGCTAGCGTCTATAATCAAAACACAAAGTTTTGGTTTGTGCTAGTGATTTTACTCATGTATGACAAATATTATTGCTTTGAGTCAAAGGAGATTGCTAAATTTTTTCATCATGAATGATTCTTACACGGTGTTTTAGGGTAATATTAACTATCTTGATGTAGGCCCTAATGGCTAAAATGCAACATTAATTTGTTGCTACAACATAGCAAGTGGGCAAGGGTTCCTGTCTTTGTCTGAGAAATAAAAAGCAGTAAATATTAAGTATTCTGTCAGGTGGATTAGGAAACCCTTAATATAATCTAATGGTTATAATGATTTTTTTGGAAAGATAATAATTGTAACTCCTAAATCCTAAAATGTCATGAAAATAAATACTTTTGACCCAAAAAAAAAAAACTGAACGGTAAACTAATTTCTATCTCATGAGGCAGAGAGACATTATAGGGTTGACTGCTGAGAATAAGAAGCTTAAACTTTGCTTGAAGGTTATGGAACAATAAGCATAGCTTAGAGATGGTATGCTGGGTTCCAGAGTTGTTTATGCCTTCAACATAGTCTCCTTTAAAGAAAATGAAATTGTGCTTTCCCATTTTTTGCAGTTATAGAATCAAGTCTTAACGGCATGATGTAGATAGCCTGAACTTTTGGTTGATATCTTCGAACGAAATTATCAATTTGAATTGACATAGCCACACATATAACGCAAGCTATATGTTTAGGATCAGGGAGGTATATTCTGTTTTTCTTTAGAAAATATGCAAATAATTTTATCCTTCTGTGATGACTTCTCCCTTTTGTAATAAGATGACTTAACAAACATGATTTTATACTTGACCCCTTGGTCGTATCATCTTTAGTATCCTTCAAACAAACTTCAACATCCCCGGTAGCCAGGTTTATTATTATTAAGGTAGGTGGAAGAGAAGACAGGATGATTGCTAATGTGTGAAGGCATTTAACTTTGTTAGGTCTCTAAAATGTAGCTTCTTAATAAATTTATTACTCATCATGTCCTAATTATAAGGTACTTTTAGCATATTTTATACAGACTAAGAAAAATTTTAAATTGCATTAATTTTGCCTTAAAATACAACTTTTCAATTTTTCCCCTATATAGTATTACCTCCTGTCCTAATTATAAGAGCTAGTTGACTAATTTGAGGAGATTAAAAAAAGAAGTTAAGTTAGTTATTTATAATAAATATGTATTGTTTTTCTTAAAATATTCCTGCTAATCAAGTGTATTGGCTAAAACTACCATTGTTAGAAGGACTACTTTGAAAAAAAAAAGTATAAATATGAGAGACAAAGTGGATTGGGATCTTATATTTAGGATTAAACCAAAAGTCAAATAAAATTTTATATTAAGGACCGGAAGTAGTACTTTAGAAATAAAGAGATTAAAAATATTAAATACTCTATTGACATAATTTATTGATGGGTGGAAGTAAATAAATAACATTGCCAATCATTTTTTAAGATAGTGTATGGATCGGTGGTTCTATGTGAAGCAAAATTAAGTGCAAAAGTAATCATCGAATGAACTATTAGCATAGGAATAAAGGGAGTATAAGAGGTGAATAAAAAGAGAGATAGAGGAAGTGGAAGAGAGCGAGTGGAAAATATGGGGGGAGAGAGAGAGAGAGAGAGAGTGGAAGAGACGGGAATCATGATATAGGAAGAAGACAAAATCAAAGGATATTTAGCATCGCAGGGAGAAGTAAAGAAAATATGCGAACTGTGCAAAGGAATAAGTACTAGTAATTTAATAAGGGAAAATTATAATCAAGTTCTACAGAAAAGAAATAATTACTAAAAAAATCCTAATAATAACCTGAACAGCCTGTAAATCTGTAATGACATGTCCTACAATGGAGAATAATAATTTCTGAGACTTGTTTCGTTATTCTTTTCTTTTATAGAACTTGATTGTAATTCTCTCATTTAATAATGGCAATTCTGTATATTTATATTAAAAATTACATCAAATGCCTTTATATAAGGACCAAAATTTATATTATTTCTCTGCCTTGTAAATAACACTATAGGAGTATAAGAAATTTATTATATGCCTTCAAAGCAACTCATCATGGGGAAGCTTCTTGGAAAATTTATCCCTGCAAAAGAGGCGTAAGGTGTCATCAGTTGAATATCCTATCTTCTTGCACATATTTCGAAATTCATGGTTTGGGCCTCCCTTTGGAATTGCACGGCTGATGTTGCTGTCATGGATCTTGATTATTGGATGAAATAGAAGTGATGTTAACAGGATTACTATTAAAATATTAAAATTTAAGTTGGCTAATTGAAAATTGATGCCAAACCGAACAATTTATCATGTAAAGTATTTTAAAATTTCAATAGGTTAAGACAATTTTCTTTTTTAAGTGCAAGGGACCAATAACTATAATACGGTGATAGTAATTTCAGAATTTAATTTCTCTGTAATTATTTTTGGAGGGGGGGAGAGTGATGTGGGGAGAAATTTTAACATTAACAGTCTTACTATTAACATGTTAATATTTAGGTCGGACGGTTAAAAATTGATGCCAATTAAAATAAGTAGTTATGTAAACTATCTCAAAATTTAATTAGAGATAGAAGCAAAATAAATGATAGAGCATGTGAAAATAAAATGAATTTATTTTCTTTAATTTAATGATGGAATATTGATTAAATAGGTTAAACAATTTTTTATGGGCCGGGTAAACAAATATGACTTACAACTAATATGATTTTTTTTTACCAGCACTAATATGATATTAATTTCAACGGTATGCTTTGGCCACAGTGTTTTTTTTTTTCCTGGCCATCATTCACAGCGCTAATTTACATTAACTTAAACAATCCCATTTCATTTATATTTTGGCAAAACCATTGGCATCCCGTGCGTCGCAGTGGGGTTTTTACATCTAGTTCCATCTGATGGGAGATGGAACGGAGATCATGTTATGGGAATGCATTTTTACAACACATCTAAAATGCGCTTCTTCCGTTAGCATAGCTCATGCACAGATTGAGGAAAGTATGAAGCTTTTTTTTTTTGGAGCTGAAATGAAGCTGATTTATTGTACATTCTGTATTTGTCAAGTTCGTGCTTTTCATTTGAATTATATATAAATATACCTATGCTCAATGAATAAACAAGGCACATTTTAAAATATTTTTCAGCAAACCAGGTATCAAAGGCATGGAGGGGCTGAGGCGCTTCTCTTTTGATACACTTGTCTTCCCACATTCCTCGTATCCGTACGCTCTTCGATCATTAGAGATAATTACTGTCATTCAGTTTATGAGCAATCACCATTGCTTGCGTCTGTAATAGATATTATCATTAAAATATTAATATTGACATTTAAAATAATTCTATTTAATATTAATATTTTTAACGGTAAGGAGCAATATTACGAAAATTTTAAATTTTTGAGACAATATTAAATCAAAAAAAACTTTCGGGTGTTTAACATTTCTAAATAAAAACTTGTTGGGTAAATTCGTATCTTAACCATACATTTTGTTTCTTTCTCTTTCCTTTATGCTTTTTAACACTTTGATATCTTTAAACACCCTTATTTCTTCACAAAATTATGGAGCGTCATCTGGAGCTTGAAAAATGAGTAGGTGAAATTCATGGTTTGACTTGTATCTATTTGATCTTTGCCTTCCTTTGACATGGTTCCATTTTCAAGCCATTGCCGCCCAAACAAACAAAACACAGGCAGCATTAAGTAAAAATACAAAGATAAAATATTGATCATCAAAATCCACTTAAATAGAAAATGAAACTTTTTTTTGTTTATTATTTTCCTTTTTCATTTGATCGTTCTCCTCCATGATTACCATTGATATCCCACCTTATCTTTATACATAAGGTGTGATGCGGCTGTATATTATAGAAATTTCCATGAGATAGGATTTTCATCAATTAGTAACATGAATGACGAAAGTCAAAATCTTCTGTTTCAAAACGGAGCTCACATTTTTCGTAGTGCTAAAGCTACACCACCGGCACAGGAAAAGGAAACCTATCAGAATTTTTCAACACACAGCTAACGCAACTGCCTGAGAATAACACCTGATAAAATGAACAAATTAAAATAGATAAGTACATAAATGAGAGAAGCGCTTGCTCTCTATATCACACATGTTAAAATCATCTTTTAGCTAGGTACTTCATTAGAGAAAATTCCTCGTTAGCCACAAATACTTGTAAAAGAAAATCGGTTTGATTTTCATACAAGCTCATCTTCCCATGCATGTCATCAACAGCTAAAGCTAAAACAGACTCTAATATCCATCATTCTTTTGCAACCAAAAGAAAATGTCCAAATTTGATCCATACAACCATCTCAGTATAATTCTTAACCCTGACGGAACCCTAACCCGTAACTATAATGCCCCAACGGTCACTGCAAGCCCTGAGCCCTCGCCAGGCGACTCTGCCGTCTCCAAAGACATCACCCTTGATGTTGAAAGGAAAACATGGCTTCGTATATACCGGCCTAACAAACTGCCTTCCAACGGCAATACCGTGGCCCGGCTTCCAATCATAATCTACTTCCACCACGGTGGTTGGATTCTCCTGAGTGTAGCTGACGTTAATATCCACACAAACTGCTCACAACTCGCAGGGGACATCCCTGTCATTGTCGTCTCTGTAAACTACCGCCTTGCACCTGAGAGCCACCTGCCGGAGTAATACCATGATGCTAACGACGCCATATTTTGGGTTAAACAACAGATAACTGATCCCAAAGGAGAGAAATGGATAAGAGAATATGGAGACCCTTCAAGATGTTACCTTTTGGTGAGAACCCACAAGGGAAAAATCCCACGAACCCACAACCGATCTGAATATACGCACCCCAAGAACGTAAACAAAGGTCTGGTGATCTACTTGAACCCTTGAACACGGAAGAACAAGGACCCGAAGTGTTGAAAGACGCCACAAGATTGATCAAGCCTTGATAAGTCTGTTAGTTCAATGAAGAACCCTAGAGAGAACTCCTCTCAATCAGAAATTGCAAAATGCAAGTTTTCATTCAAAATTCCAAATCTGCTCCCAAAATGAGGGTTACAATATCTTATAGAGGATACATTCAAGATCTGACCTAAAAAGCATTAAATGCAATCTAGAAAATCAAAACATAATAAATTCATAAGGACTTGATTTAGGTAACTTGGAAATTCAAAAGTCAAATCTGCCAACTAATTATGAATTTTCGCACAAATGCATTTAATGAAATATAATCAGCATATCAAGCCCAAAATATGATTAATTAGGCCCAAATGAGTCTTCTCATGTGTTGTACTTGATCCAAGCTCCTTAAATTGAAGTCTCCAAGCCCAAGATATGATCAGTAGCTCCATTTTCAGCCCAAATGACATTAGTGACATCCTCAGCATTTTTATCCAGATTTGATACTCCAATAAATGCCATTTGCTTTGTCAAGGTGTCTTGCACTAGCCCACTCAAAGCTTCCTTAATTCTTTTAGCTCTTGCTCTTGTGATTGGTCCAGTTGGGATTTGTAATGGATCATTGGAAGTTGAGGAGTTAGCTTGCTGTATCGCATCATTCCCCCTCTCCTCAAAAGGATTCGACCTCGAATCATCACCTGCATCAAAAGGAGATAAATCAGCCACATTGAAAGTAGCACTAACATTATACTTACCAAGTAAATCAATTTTGTAAGCATTGTCATTGATTCTTTCAAGCACTTGAAATGGACCATCTCCTCTTGGAGCTAATTTGGACTTTCTTTGAGCTGGAAATCTTTCTTTCCTCATATGCACCCACACCCAATCACCAGGTTCAAAGAGAACACGCCTTCTTCCTTTGTTAGCCTTGGATGCATATTGCTCATTTTTCTTTTCAATTTGTTGTTTCACTTTTTGATGAAGTTGTTTCACTGTTTCAGCTTTTTTTGTCCCATCAAGACTGGCCCTCTCATCAATAGGCAATGGTAATAAATCCAAGGGAGTTAGTGGATTAAAACCATACACTATTTCAAAAGGAGAATAATCAGTAGATGAGTGCACACTCCTATTGTAAGCAAATTCAATGAATGACAAGCAATTTTCCCAATTCTTCAAGTTCTTTTGAATCACAGTTCTAAGCAATTGAGTTAAAGTTCTATTAACTACCTCAGTTTGTCCATCAGTTTGTGGATGACAAGCAGTAGAAAACAATAATTTAGTACCCAGCTTACCCCACAAAATCCTCCAAAATGACTCAAGAATTTTGTATCCCTATCAGAAACAATACTTTTAGGAACACCATGAAGTCTTACAATTTCCTTAAAGAACAAATCAGCAATGTATGTGGCATCATCAGTTTTATGGCAAGCAATGAAATGTGCCATTTTAGAAAATCTATCGACAACCACAAATATGGAATCCATACCCTTTCTTGACCTAGGTAAACCCAAAATAAAATCCATTGATATATCTACCCAAGGTTCACTAGGCACAGGTAATGGGGTGTACAAACCATGTGGCAAGACTCTAGATTTAGCCTTTTTACAAGTTATGCATTTAGCACAGATTCTTTCCACATCACGTTTCATTTTAGGCCAAAAGAAATGTTCATGCAAAACATCCAAAGTCTTTTTCACACCAAAGTGACCCATTAATCCTCCCCCATGTGCTTCTCTCACAAGTAATTCTCGCAAAGAACATTGAGGCACACACAATCTGTTTTCTTTAAACAAGTACCCATCAATCCTATAAAACTTTTCAAATGCTTTCTTTTCACAAGCAAGAAACACTTCAGCAAAATCAGCATCAATGGCATACAATTCCTTGATATATTCAAAACCAAGCAACCTAGCATTTAGAGTAGTAAGAAGAGTATACCTTCTTGACAATGCATCAGCCACCACATTTTCTTTACCTTTCTTGTATCTGATGACATACGGAAATGTCTCAATAAATTCCAGCCACCTTGCATGTCTCTTGTTCAGCTTACCTTGACCCTTAATGTGCTTCAAAGATTGATGATCAGTATGAATTACAAATTGTTTAGGCCAAAGGTAGTGTTGCCAATTCTCTAATGCTCTTTTAAGTGCATAGAGCTCCTTGTCATATGTTGGATACTTCAAGGCTGCTCCATTCAACTTTTCACTAAAATAAGCAATTGGCTTTCCTTCCTGCATCAAAACAGCTCCTATTCCAACTCCAGATGCATCACATTCAATCTCAAAAGTTTTGTTAAAGTTAGGCAATACTAATACAGGTGCAGAACACAATTTATCCTTAAGCCTAATGAATGCAACATCTTGTTCTTTATCCCATTTAAAACCAACAGACTTTTTAATAACTTCAGTGAGTGGTGCAGCAAGTGTGCTAAAATCTTTGACAAAGCGCCTATAAAAACTAGCCAAACCATGAAAGCTTCTCACCTCAGTTATGCTTTTAGGTGTTGGCCATTCTTTTATAGCTCTTATCTTTTCTTCATCAACTTCTATTCCTTTAGCACTCACCACAAAGCCAAGAAAAACAATTTTATCCATACAAAAATCACACTTCTTCATATTTGCAAACAATTTTTCCTTTCTCAAAACATCAAGCACACAATGCAAATGATTCAAATGCTCATCAAGATTCTTGCTGTAAATCAGAATGTCATCAAAATAAACCACAACAAATTTCCCAATGAAAGCACGCAAAACATGATTCATTAATCTCATGAAAGTACTAGGTGCATTAGTTAACCCAAATGGCATAACTAACCATTCATACAAACCATGTTTTGTTTTGAAAGCAGTTTTCCATTCATCCCCTTCCCTCATTCTAATTTGATGGTATCCAGATTTCAAATCAATCTTAGAAAAGACAATAGAACCATGCAATTCATCAAGCATATCATCTAATCTAGGAATGGGATGGCGATACTTTATAGTGATGTTATTCACAGCTCTGCAATCAATGCACATCCTCCAAGTTCCATCTTTCTTTGGGACCAAAAGTACCGGAACAGCACAAGGACTCAAGCTTTCTCTAACATATCCCCTTGCCATGAGCTCTTCCACTTGCCTTTGAAGTTCCTTTGTCTCTTCTGGATTGCTTCTATAGGCTGGCCTATTAGGAATTGTTGCTCCTGGAATGAAATCAATTTGATGCTCAATTCCTCTAATGGGTGGTAATCCAGGTGGAATCTCCTCTGGGAACACATCAACATATTCCTGCAATAAAGAACTAACAACACTTGGAAAGGAAGAGTTAATGTCATTAGTATCCAAAAAGGATTCCTTGTAAACAAGGAGAAGCAAATGTTGTTCAGCCAAAAAGGCATTCCTCACTTCACTTTCTTTTGCATAAAAACTCAATTTCTTTTTCTCTTTTCTCTCTTCATTTTTTTTCTGAAATTCTTTTTTTGAACTCTCATCTTTTCTCTCCTTTTCACTCCCATTTCTTTTTGATGTCTCTCTCACATTTTTCATATCACTCTCTTTTTTATCTCTCTCTTTTTTCATCTTAAGTTGATCCTCATACACTTGCTTTGGGGTCAATGGTACAAGAGTAATGGGTCTGTTGTTCATTACAAAAGAATATCTATTTGTAAGCCCATCTTTCTTTACCTTTCTATCAAATTCCCAAGGTCTTCCCAAAAGTATATGTCCAGCATGCATAGGAACAACATCACATAATACTTCATCACAATACTTCCCAATTGAAAAAGAAACAAGAACTTGCTTATCAACTTTAATCTCCCCACATTCATTCAGCCATTGCAGCTTGTATGGTCTAGGGTGTCTAACAGTGGGCAAATGTAATTTCTCAACCATTGTAGTGCTTGCAACATTTGTAACACTCCCACCATCAATTATCAAACTACATACCTTGTTATTAATGAGGCAGCGAGTATGGAAAATATTTTCCCTTTGCTCATTCAACTCATCTTCCTTCACTTGACAATTCAAGGCTCTTCTAACCACAAGGCATTCTCCTTCCACAGCATACTCAATCCCATCATCACTAGCATCTTCAAGTAGGGGCATGGAGTCATCACTTTCACTCTCACTTTCAGTCACAACTTCATTATTTTTCAGAATCATAACTCTCTTGTTGGGGCATTGAGAAGCAATATGACCTGTACCCAAACACTTGAAACATTTTATATCCCTATTTCTAGAAGTTTGGGAATCAGATTTACCTTTGCTCTTTGATGAAGCTTCTTCTTTGCCTCTAGTGGTCTCCTTTTGGATAGCTTTTTCTCCTTTCTTCCAATTCTGTTTGAAAGAAGAAGTTGATCCAGAATGAAATTTTGAAGCACCTTTTCGCTTGAGTTGCTTTTCCACCTTAATAGCCATATGCACCATGATGCAATTCAACTATATCAGCTATATCTTTGTTCAACCCACTTAGAAATCGGGCCATTGTTGCTTCTCTATCTTCTTGCACATTAGCTCTTATCATGGCCAATTCCATCTCCTTATTGTACTCCTCTACACTCCTAGGACCTTGTGTAAGGGTCTGCAACTTTTGATAAAGCTCTCTAAAATAATGGTTGGGAACAAATCTCTTCTTCATTAGAGCTTTCATTTCGCTCCAAGTTGTTACAGGCCTCTCTCCATTATTCCTCCTATTAATACCCAATTTATCCCACCAAACAATGGCATAATCAGTGAATTCTATTGCTGCCAACTTCACCTTTTTAGCTTCAGAATAATTATGACACTCAAAGATCATTTCTATTTTCTTTTCCCACTCTAAGTAGGCTTCAGGATCATTTCTACCTTGGAATGATGGTATCTTCATTTTGATGCTCCCAAGGTTCCCATCTACTCTATCTCTCTCCCTTGGGTTATTTCTCCCATATCTTCTCCCATACCTATCCCCTCTATGCCTATTCCTTATCAGTTCAACTTCAGATTCAGAATTGACTTCATCCTCACTACCACCAACTTTGTTATTTTCAGATTCAAAGTCATCCATAGAAACCTCCCTTTGCCTTCCATGCCTTCTAGGTTTAGGTTGGGCTCTTTGCAGATTTACAATCCTTTCATCTTGTCTATCCATTCTATCCCTTATCTCTCCATAAACCACATTCATCCGTTGAAAATGTTGCTGCATTGCCCTAAGGGTGTCTTCAATATTCATTGGATTTCCACTACCACCAGATGTCCCATCTGCATTAGACATTGTGACTTCAAGGAAAATTAATTATGTTAGTGAAGTAAAGTTCCTCACAAATTTCCTCACGTGTTTCCCTCAAGAATGACACTCAACACTCGTGTTTCACTCAAACTTGGCTTTTAAATTGAGGTATATCACTCTTGCCTTTTTCCACTCTGAAATCCCTCTTGAGGCTCTTTAAAGAACTAAACAATTTAAACAAAGCAATCACAATATGCAGAATCAGCCAACACTTAGGAACTTTGAGAAATTAAGAGTATTGAATATGGACCTTCAAGAAAAATCAGAAACTCAATTGACACAAGTATTGCAAAAGCCAAAATAGAATTTGGATATGAAGATGATTTGCTCAAAACACTACCAGCACTATAATTTCTTTTCGTTTTTTTTTTTCTGTTCCTTTCTTTTGGGTACCTTTTTTTTTCTTGTCTTTTCCCTTTTCTTTTCTTTTTTTTTTTCACTGAATAATGCAAGGAAAATCACAAAATACCATAAACAAAACAGAACAAGCAATCTGAACCCAGAAATTCCAGAAAACGCGTCCTTTTCAAATGGGTATAACTTGCCCTACAAAAGTCGGATTTAGATGAAACCAAAACGAGACGAAAGAAGGGATTCCGAACTATGAAAATGACCTATTAAACTTCACAAAACTCAACGGAAAAGTGAATGGACAAGGATGACAATTTCGGTGATGAACAGAAACGCAGAAGACGAACAGACACAAGAAAAGGCACCAAATGAAGAACGAAAATGAAGGTAAACTAACAGAAAAATATGACCTGAGTTTAGATCCAAGCTCTGATACCAAGATGGTGAGAACCCACAAGGGAAAAATCCCACGAACCCACAACCGATCTGAATATACGCACCCCAAGAACGTAAACAAAGGTCTGGTGATCTACTTGAACCCTTGAACACGGAAGAACAAGGACCCGAAGTGTTGAAAGACGCCACAAGATTGATCAAGCCTTGATAAGTCTGTTAGTTCAATGAAGAACCCTAGAGAGAACTCCTCTCAATCAGAAATTGCAAAATGCAAGTTTTCATTCAAAATTCCAAATCTGCTCCCACAATGAGGGTTACAATATCTTATAGAGGATACATTCAAGATCTGACCTAAAAAGCATTAAATGCAATCTAGAAAATCAAAACATAATAAATTCATAAGGACTTGATTTAGGTAACTTGGAAATTCAAAAGTCAAATCTGCCAACTAATTATGAATTTTCGCACAAATGCATTTAATGAAATATAATCAGCATATCAAGCCCAAAATATGATTAATTAGGCCCAAATGAGTCTTCTCATGTGTTGTACTTGATCCAAGCTCCTTAAATTGAAGTCTCCAAGCCCAAGATATGATCAGTAGCTCCATTTTCAGCCCAAATGACATTAGTGACATCCTCAGCATTTTTATCCAGATTTGATACTCCAATAAATGCCATTTGCTTTGTCAAGGTGTCTTGCACTAGCCCACTCAAAGCTTCCTTAATTCTTTTAGCTCTTGCTCTTGTGATTGGTCCAGTTGGGATTTGTAATGGATCATTGGAAGTTGAGGAGTTAGCTTGCTGTATCGCATCACCTTTATGGATGTGGATGTGGTGGAAACATTGTGTTCAATTTGGGTATAAAAGTTTCCCAGTTAAAATTAGAGCCATTGAGAATTCAGGGAATAATAATGAACCAACCTATGTTTGGAGGAGTGAAGAGGACGAAGTCGGAGCTGCGATTGGCTGCGGACGAGCTCTTGCCGCTAAATGTTGTGGACTTGATGTGGGAGCTAGTGCTGCCAAAGCAAACCGATAGGGACCACAGATACTGTAATCCTCTGTTGGAAGGTCCACACAAGGAGGCAATAGGAAAGCTTGCAAAATGCCTTGTGATTGGCTTTGGTGGGGACATTCTAATTGATCGCCAACAAGAGCTTGTGACGATGCTCGTGAAGTGTGGGGTCCAGGTGGCAGCGAGGTTTGATCCTGTGGGGTTCCACAAGGTTGATATGGGGGACCCTGAGCGATCTAATGCAGTTCTTAACATTGTTAAGGAATTTATCCTTTGAGTTTAGTCTTAATTTGAGTGGAACTCAAACTTAATTCCCCTCTAAAGCGTAATTGAATTTCATTTGATAAATTACGACTATTTTGCTTCTATCTATTACAAGGAAAATCATCACAAACTTTTTTTTAATAAAAACATAATTTTATTTAAAAATGTCAAATGATACATAAATATTTGGGCCCCCTTTACATTATAAAACTAGAGAATATAGCAGGAGCCTAAGTACTTCGACCTGAGGAAAAGAGACCAACAACATAAAGACGGAGGACCCAATCAAAAGTAGATGCACCACTTGAATCATATGGCTGAGAGGAAGGAGATCAACAATTTCATGGGCAAATTTGCACCTAAAAAAAAAATCTTGATACTCAGTGATCCTGAGTGAAAATTTTCACAACAATTCTGCACCCTAACCCTATCATATATTCTTAATCATCACTGTCATTATCATTTCTTTCCCTTAGTTCACAATTCCTTTTTTTTTTTTTTGCATATAAAATCATAATTTATATAGCTCTTAGGATTTAAAACTAGCAAATCAATCAAGCAATTTAAAACTAGCAAATCAATCAAGTAATCTTCTTATACTTTGCATTGACTAAATTGTTAATTTGTGGCTCCATTAGGCTCCTTTGAGACATGACCTAGGCTACATATCACTTTCTACTACATTTAACTTAGTTATTTTTTTAAGAATAAAATGGCATGCTTTTCAGTTACATCAAGCTTGGGCTAAATCTTTTGAGGGCTCTTTGATGAGCTCTTGGATTGTGATGTTGCAGTTGCAATCTCAACGCATGCTTTCAATGCTCTTGGCACCATCTTTCCCACTTCAGAGTTCTCTTAATATTGGGTTGTCATCCCCTGGGATATTCAGGGCCTATATGATCAGTCCAGATGGTTTGCGAGAGGCTTTGGTAATACTTCACGTTATCACTAAAAAGTTCCATAAAACAATCAAATTGAATTTGAAGTTCCTAGGGACTTCATGACAAATGATTTTAATCGTTCGATTATTAAATTACTCTCATCCATTTCTTTATACGGTTGAATAACATAAGTTAATGTAATAATTACAAAGAAAGAAGAGAGCTAATGGTTGAATGGAGGATATTATTTTTGGCATATTACCTTTAATACTGTCGTTATTTTCCTGAAAAGCTAATCACTCAAACTTCATAAAAAAAATCATGATTTTAGCCTTGAAACCATGACTACGATATAATTAATCAATACTTGGGTTTGTTGTTTGTATTAATGATAACCGTCCATCCATTATCTAGTAACCTTCACGGTTGAATTATCTGGACCTCAATCTCTTTTAGCCCTATTTGTTACTGAATCTTGATTACCCCCTTGCCAGTCCAAATCATTTATCTGTGGCTTCCTTCCTCTTCGTTGAAGACCGGCAGGGCTTTGCTTTAATGTTCTCCTTGGTTACCCGATTATTGGCATCTCAGTTTGCTATTGCCGAAAGCTTTTTCATCTAACACTGGCCAGACATTTCTTCTCCAGATTCTCTCCACAGCATGACAGGCAACAAGAAGCACTCAAAGGAATCAGGACTGCCATTAAATGGCAGCTACAGATAGACATCATCTTTTATCCTCAACAGTTTCACTTGCAATTTACATGTCAAAAGAATATGCCATACTTAGCGAAGGACACAGATGAAGACATTCAAAGAAAAACAATCAGAAGAGACGTATGTCATTTACTCAAGAGAGTTGCAAGATTCAAAATTGATCAGATGGATCGAGGTCATAACTAATGCTGGACTAGGCCATATCATTTTCTAACTTAGGTGTCAAATTGTTCTTTCCATCTACTCTTTTTTTACTATATATTGAGAAACAAATTTTCATTACAAGAACAATTAACCAACCTGAAAAAAGGAAAGGCCACATTTGCTTTCCAGTACAACACATAACAGCTACATTGTGCAGCTAGCAGACACCAATGCCTCATGCAGAGTATGTGTGACAAGATGCTGAAAGTGGTTTATAATGTTGATGCAGTCACTGGTGGCGGCAAGTGACTTCCTGGCCTTGAAACCCAACCCTTGCGACTTCGGTATTGCTCTATAGCTTTGAGTCTGAGTCTCTCTTGTGAAGCATCTTGGGGGTTCTTGAATGCCTTTATGACACATGAAATAACATTTTCTTGAAATCCTATTATCGATAGGTTCATTATGATAATGTAAGAAGTTCGAGAATCTACCTTAGGAATAACATTCAACTTTGGTGGGCCTTCCACAATGTCTCCAAATTTTATATTTTCATGTCCAGGAAAGTCCTGCTCTTCTGTATTGTTCTTTTTGTTCTTCTTTTTTGCCTCCAAATACCTACATGATAATACATCATAGGACAAGTAAGCTACAGTTGTGAAAAGGTAATATGCTGTTTTAAAAGACATCGTCCCAAAGTTTAATTCCAAATGCATATAAGGAACAGAAGATGTAACTGAATGGACATATGCATGTTTCTATTTTCTCTGTAAAAAAATGAGGATAAACATGACTGACAGTATGACATAATAAACGGCCTTTGACAACTCACAATGTCTTTTTTCTAATAAATGATGAAGAGGTAAAAAGATTAAATTTCTTCTTTAAAAAAGAAAATACAAATAAAGCCCCACGATCCTAGTTCCAGGCTTAACAAAAGGAAAGCAGACCCCAACGTGCTTAAACTAAATGATCCAAGATTAGTATAGTCATACTGTTGGGAAACACAATGAAGAAAGCACCCTTTCAAATCTAAACGAAAACTTGTGATTTTTCTTTGTGCAGGAAATCATTTGATAATACCACAGTTTTAAAACCAGGCCAACATAGCAGCAGGATTCCAAAAACAACTCATCTGAAAACAATACAGTTCTCCAAGCGTCCAATTGACTTAGCATTCTTTCGACGAACATTAGAGTTACTTTCAAGCCAAATTTAAACTTCAAAACATTACTAGATCCAACACTAAGCTTCTGCTCCAAGTGAATCATGGGGGTAAATGAGTCAACACAGATGCAGCATAAAGTCCATCAATTTAGCAATATCCAAAAGATTCAATCTTTTTCAACGCATTATTTAACAACAAATGACAAAATCCTTAAAAAATAATTGAGAAAGAAAGTAGAACAGAAAAATTAACTATACGTCCTTTCACTTACTTTTTCTTGCGCTCTCGTCTCTTTATCCGGGATCTTGTTTTCTCCACTTCCATTTCAAACCTCAGGTCTTTAACCTCCTTCCTCTTTCTCTTTTTCTTGTTCTTTTCGATTGTACTACTCCTCCCAATTTGTTCATCGTTATTATCTTTATGATGAGGTGCCTGCAATTGTGCATCGGTACCTTCCGGCCTGGTATCTCTGGGATTGACTTGAACTTTGTCCTTTAACTGTCAGATATGCATGAAAAGTCATAAACAGAGCCCAAGTAAAATAAAATGAACTACAACAAAACAAACCAGCCAAAACATTATTGTTAAAGGTGGCAGAATTTTCATATTCACGAAACTTCTTCCAAGTCTATGAGGAAAAACACATCGCTTCAGTAGCGCTTAAAAGTTAGAATCACAAGACCATGACTTTAATTAAATAAAATTATACAAGAGATGGAAATAGAGGACACGGAATAGCTCAAACACAACTCGAGCTCAACCAGTAGGGAATTCCACAACAGAAATTATAGGAAGAAAATATAAATCAGTCTTAAATCAGTCCTAAATACAAGGAATGACAACTTGGCAGCTACACGAATTAAAAAACTGAACAGGACAGAATGCTTATGCTTTTAATTATCATTTGATCCCAAATTATTATTCCTCTCCACAGCAATAAAATGCCTTCCACAAATTTAAGAACAAAAACCGGGACACCTTACAACGAATACAAATCAGTAACACTCGTTTCCTTCAACATATCCGATTATTGGGTCATATTTTGTCTTTACAAAAGCAACTTAAAATGAAAATTACAATGGGCTAGGATATAACAAGTCAAATTTACTTTTTCTTTTTTTTACTAACATTAGCAGTTATATCTGACTTTCAACTTGGAGTTTTGACGTTTAAGATGAAAAATCAGATGGAACTTACAGCTTGGGCATTGTCACCCTCGTGCGTCTTTTGTTGTTTGATATCTGGTTGAGAGGAAGAAGTGAAAGAGATGATCCGACGAAGTTTTGAGGGCAAAGCGTCCACCATGGAAGGATCAGGTGGAGGAGGGAGGACGTTGGAGCCTCCATGAGCGGCTCTGTAGTTCTTCTCCCTTCTTCTTCTTCCCTTGCCACCCATTTTCTCTAAACCCTACTTGCGCTGTTCTGAAAAGCGTTCTCTCTCTACATCTCCAGTGAGAAGGCGCGATGTACATCTCCTCATCAAGACTGTCCGTTAATGAACGCTCCAAATCGCGCGTTCTAGCGATAGATCTCGGCCGTCGTTTCTTCAGCTTGAATCCTTAGTCCTAACCAATCATTTTGACGGCGAATAAAATCAATGGAAAGCCATCACAAAAAAAAAAAAAAGCCCAATAGGAAGCTGTTTTAGAAAAGGGTTTAGATTTGGACGAAAGCATCTCTCTCTTATACATTATTATTATTATTTTCATGTGCAAAAGGCTATTACACGTAACAAAAACAAAAAATGGTAACTCCATACCTATAATTCACAAAAATACGTCAAACTTGATAAAGTACTTGTTAGCAAGCCTAAACCTAGATAACAGTATAGAACAATCTAAGAACTCTTGAGCATTCCTAAAAAGCTGTGTCCCACGACAACACTCTAGAGCACTTAAGTATCCTCCGCCTGCACAAGAACATCAAACAAACACAGTTTAATTATAATCTCTTGATTGATCAAGAATAGCAAAACTTTCTTGAGGGGGGGACAGAAGATTCTTTTTGGTTGAAATATCATGAACCGCGGCAACCACTTTGATCTGGAATTCCTGCATATCTTACTAATACAAGTAGACCAACTAGACCAATTTATGCGGAAGAGGAGGGTGCTGGGGTTGAACATCAGAAGGACTGGAAATAGAACTTTGGTGTTGGGCATTCCAAGTAATCACCTCCACCACTGATTCAGGTGAGGCAACTCTGCCAGCAAATAGCTTATTATTACGCCCCCGCCAAGTGCAATATGATGTCCAGCGCACCCACCTAATTAATTACATTATTATCACTATCCCTTAGAATATCAAACAACCATTGAGAAGCAGAGGATAGCCGAACCGTGCTGGAATGCAGAGCCAGCGGGATTCCAAACCAAACCGGATGTGACAAGTGACATTGAAAGAAAAGGTGAGTCATGGGTTCAGTCCGTTCATCACAAAAAAAAAAAAAAAAAAAACACCCTAGCTGAATAGGTACACGATGTTGCAATAGAGCCTCTTGTGTAAGCAATTGATTTCTTAAGAATTTCCACAAGAATAACTGGACTTTCGAAGGGAAGAAGAGGCAATTGACACTTCCAAAGAAGGAATAATCATCATTCAACAACATTCTATACCCATCCAAGACATGATAGGTAGAAGCTATTGTGAGATATTTATAATATTATGACTATTTAGATATTATTAGGATAATTAATAAATATCCTGAGTGTGGCTTGTAGTCATTTTGGGCCCAGTCCAAGATGGGTAACTGACTTAGTTAATTAAAGTTAATCTTCTGATGATGAAAAATAACATACGGTATACTGAGTCTGGAGCGAAACCCTAATTTTCTTCTCTACTCACTCTCTGAGGGTTCCCCACTGGTGTGGCTACAATCCAGTTGCCATCACTGTGCCCAATCACCAGTTGGAAGATTTCCTGTATTACTTTCTTTAACGATGTTCTTAGATTCACAGCTCCTTATCATTCAAATCGAGTTCTACATCAAATCAACTGAGCTAATGACGTGAGGTATTTATAAGTCTTCTGCCATAACTCTTTTGAGTCTCATATACATGTATATAATCTGGATTGATTAAATAATATGTGTGTGTGTGTGTGTGTTGTTTTGCTTACACGTGGTATGAGAGCCTGGTTCCTGATTCATCTCACCTTATTCTTTTATGATGCTCATTTGAATTTGTTCAATTTTCTACTTCGAAAATTATTTAACCATTTTGAGAGCATCCCTTTTGATTGGTTTAGTTTGTTTTTAATCTGAATATTTAGGTTATGAATTTCGGATTATTGGGATGGAGGAAAATAATTTTGATTTTCCTATGAACATCACCATCTTGTGTCTTTAAAGGTTCGATCAAAATTCATTTTTCATTCAAGTTTACATTGAGTTTCAATTTTTACTGAATCTATGAAAATTTTGAGCTTTGAATGGGAAAGAAATAAGCCTTTCGCCATCAGTCCAGAGCCAAAATTGAAGATACATTGTTTATATTTCTGATTGTTTAAGCTTCAGTCTCAAGTTAACGCGACGGAAGGAGATGAAATTTTATCCCTCCGATAAACCTGTCACTGACTTCATCATCCATGGAGGTCCCCTTTTTTCAGTCACTCTTTTTCATTAAAATTAATATCTTGTTCCATTTTGGCTCAATTTTCTTTTTGGTTTTGTTTAAAACTTTGCTTATTGTTGTTTCTGGGCACAAAGCAATTAAAACCGCCACTGAAAATGCTATAAAATCGCAGGATTTTTGTTTAGGCTCGTCGGAAAGAGACGTCAAGAGTTGCGATGGCGGGGGTGTTGGAAATTGTGCCCTAGGGGCCAATCATTGTGCTATGAACATTGTTGATTTATGAATTTATTAATTATGTTATCATATTTGCATGTTTACTGTGATGACTATCCTTGAATAACTCATGATTTATCCTAAATGTCCCTGGTCGGTCATCTATGTGGGAGTAGAGATGAAATAAGACCAATATGACTTTAAAGATATATAGAGATATAAATTAAAGTCATAGGCACATGTAAGAGTACAAGGTGTTGGACCGACCCGCTATGAAAGAGCTGCATGGGTTAAGTCATAAGCTTCTCTCAAATACAAACCATGTCACTGTGCCCTTTGACCTGAGATCATCATGGATTCCTACATGAGAAACGCTCAGCTTTGACCTAGTCAAAAGTCACTTTTGACCGAGTGATCATAAAGACTATGTTCAGGCTTAGTGGTTTTTCATGCGGAAGAATGTGAATGGTCAAGATGGAATTTGTCCCTCACATTCGTAGAGAGATATTACTGGGCCCCTCGATGAGTGAGTCTGAGAAATGTATGGCCATACTATAATGGAAAGGTAGTTCCGTTTCTATACTCAGACTACTCAGGGATCAAGAAAGTAACGGTCATGAATAGGAGGATGACGTTCTCCATGCCTCATCCATGACCAAAATGTCGTGTGACAAAAGGGACGTGATATGGTTGTATGAAAGGTTACATCGTTCAACGATCCTCATATGATTTGGGTAGTCGTGATGTCTTGCTAGAGACCGCTTACGACTTGTGAGTCATTATAGTTAATGGCCCACTGCCAACTTCATATGGGCCTACAGGGTCGCACACAAAATAGCCCAACATGAGTTATGATGTCCAGATTCACTGAATCTAAGATATGTCCAGATTCAACAAATAATATAGGGTGGACGTGTATATATATATAAATTCGTATATATATACATATTATATAAATATAAGAGATATTAATTATTAGATTTAATTTATAAGGATAAATTAGATCTGTATAAATTAATTCCGTCATATCTTTATTTTGAATTAAATAAATAGGTGAATTAAATCTGTGAGACGGATTTAATATAAACCATATTTATTTAATTGTTCTCTTATCTGATTAGGCAATATTTGATATTGTATTAATTTCGGAATTAATTTAGGATTAATTTCGAAATTAAATATCATTCATAATACCTACAGCATCCTATATATTTGATATTAGGAGCTAGGGTTTTGGGTGTGAGAGTGAAAGCACTTGCAGATAAGAGACGGCCAAAAAGAGAGAAGGGAGGACGAATTCTTTGAAAACCCTAGACGGACAAAGACGTTAGCACGTTGTTCGAGATTGAGAGCTATTCGTGTGGATACCGGTAGAGGAAGCCGACCAGAGTTGTCGACTTCGAACGACAAAGGAGGCGAGCAGAGGCATCCTGAACAGCGGAATCACCGAGCCACCAAGAAATCAAACACCGAAGGTAATGCTTCTTACTACTTGACTTAAACACGATCAGTAGATCCGGGCAAGGGATTGAAAGTTTTAAAATTTATCTTCCGTTGCCCGTCTTTCAATTCCCTTTAGGGGCTGCAGAACCGGGTGGCACGCCGGTTGGGAGTCGGGTTGACCTAACCCGACTCTATGTGGAAGACAACCTGATGTCAAAAACGGTGTCGTTTTGGGCTCCAGTGAAATGCACCATTTCACTTATTTAGGATCTAGGCCAGACGTGTTTTGGGGCATATTGGGCCTCTATAAAAAAAAAAAATTTGTGAATTGGGCCTGTTTGCCTTTTATTTTTTTGGTTGTTTTTAATGGGTTTCCGAATTGGGCCGAGAGCTTTGGACTTTAATTTTCTGGAATTTTTTTTCCTTATCTCTCGGCATGGGCTTTTCTTTTGGGCCACATTTGCAAAACAAAAAAAATTTTGCACAATGTTGAAACAGTAACCTTTTTGGCTTCATATTAGACTCTTTTTGTATAGAAATTTAAGTTTTTGTCTCTGTTTATCTTCTGGACTTTCGTTTTGGGCTTGAACAACTTTGTTTTGTTTCTGGAATGCTTATTTTGGGTTCTATTTAGACTTTTAAGTATGGGCCATTTGGTTTTATTTCCAAAAAATTATTTTAGGCCATTTAACTTGATTTTCCGGAATATATTTGCACAAAATAAATTAATTTTGTTTTGTAATGTGTTTCTTTGAATGTTATTTTATGCACTATGACGGTTTAAATTAAGGATAATTTATTTTTCAACATTTTGACATTTGGAAAATATTTACAAAATTTAATTTGATTTGTTATTTAATTGCCTATTTTGGATAATGTTTTTAGGCAATTGAACTAACTATTTAAATTTTGTAAAACTCTTTTCGGTTGAAATATATTGAAATTAATTTATTAAACAATTTTTTTTTTGGGTGCATGAAATAGTGGGAGAATTTTAATTAAATTATTTAGTCACTTTTATTGATTAAATTAATTTGTTAAATTCTCCATTAAGTTGTGCATATTTGGAATTTAAATGCACATTAATGATGTTTATGATTAGCATGCATTTTTCTAAGGAGTAGCCACAGCATCCTTAATTATGTTGCATGCACTAATTAATCACATATGGATTAAAATGTCAATTGTAATTAAATGTGTAATTCTGATTTATCTTTGCCCACAGGTAGATATCTCATGATTGCACATTTAGTTAGGGTGGGATAGAATGGCTTTGTTATTTTCTAAGTAACCCACATGTATTAGAAAATATAAATGCATTCTAGTTTCATCAATTTGAGATAAACACGTGCTATGCTAATGTTTTTACCCACAGGTAGATATTAGTGATACGTATTTATTACTTGTATGCTTTATTCATTTAAGCATGCATACAGGGCATAGTGAATTGTGGTTGCCTCAAATTCTAACTTGTGAGCTTGTTTGTTAGTTCATTTGTCTATTTTCAATTTGCAGTTCCAATTGCTAACCCTAGAATCATGACTGATATAAGCAACAAAATCATCCTAGATGGTAGCACTAACTATGCTGACTGGAGAGATGATATTTTGCTGCAACTGGATTGTATGGACTTGGATTATGTCTTGAGGTATGAAAAGCCTCCAAGACCAAATGATGCCTCGGATGATAAGTAGGCAAAAGAACGGTATGAATTATGGGAGCGAAGCAACTGCTTATCTCTTCTGCTTATACAACAAAGGATCACCAGAAGCATTAGGGGAGTAATCCCTAAATGTGAGGTGGCTAAAGGATACCTAGAAGCCTTGGACAAGTAGTTCAAGCCAACAAACAAACAAATGGATGGTGCCATCATGTCTAAATTATGTGTTATGAGGCTTACAGGTATTGGTGATGTGAGGCAACATATAATGAAAATGAGAGACCTAGCCTCTTAGCTGAAATCCTTTGAAATGGAACCTACGGAGCAGTTCCTAGTGCAATTGATCTTGAACTTACTTCCTGCTCAATATAATGGTCAGTGGATGAATTACTATCTGTGTGTTCAAGAAGAGACTAGATTGTTGATGAGTAGAAAGGCTGCACAAAAGGAGGCTCATTTAGCAGAAAGTTCCAAGGTTAGCAGTATAAAGGGAAAGAAAGAAAAGAAAGAGAAAAAGAAAAAGGAGAAAATCTCTGCTATTTTAGTTATCAACAAAAGGAATGCTAAATGCTTCTTCTGTAAGAAAAATGAACACACGAGGGTTGAGTATCTCAAGAGGAAGGCATGGCTAGACAAGAGAGGTATGTTTTCATCCTGTGTTGCTTTTGAATCTAATTTTTCTAGCGTTAATAATGACACTTGGTGGATTGACACTGGTTCAATAATCCACATTTTGGACTACCATACAGGGGTTTCTAACAAGCAATCCTCCACATCCCAATGAGGAAATGGTCTTTTCAGGCAGTGGGGAAAGGAGATCCTATGAAAGTTGTTGGGACTTTTTGCATAATTTTTTTTTATTAATCATGTTTTGGACCTTTATGAAGTTTTTTATGTTCCCTCTTACAAGAGGAATTTGATTCCTATGTCAAAACTGATTCAGTTTGATTACCATTTAGTTCTTTCTAAGAAATTTATGACTTTGTCAAAAGACTTTGTTTTGATTGTGAACTAAGTTATGATTGATGGTTTATTTAAAAAAATTTCTGATTCAGAGCAATCCTTTTCTGTTACGCATGGTATTAAAAGAAGTTTCATTAATGAAAATTCTGTTAGCCTGTGGCATAGGAGATTAGGACATATCTCCATTGAAAGAATCAAAAGGTCAAGTAAGGATGGAATTCTTCCATCTTTAGGCCATTTAAAATTTGATTCTTGTGTGGACTGCATAAGAGAAAAGCAGACCAACAAGTCCTATAAAGGGGCTAAGAGAAGTTCTGAATTGCTAAAAATTATACACACGGATGTTTGTTGCCCTGATTTGACTGCGCATGGTCAAAAATACTTTATTACCTTTATTGATGATTACTCACGATATATATATTTATATGCTTTATAATAAAAGTGAGACACTAGATGCCTTTAAGGAATATAAAGCAGAAATAGAAAAACAGATTGGGAAACCAATCAAGATTGTGAGATCAAATAGAGGTGGTAAGTATTATGGTAGGTATACTAGTGAAGGACAAGCACCTGGTCCATTTGCTGACTTTCTTCAAGAGCAAGGTATAGTACCCAATATACCATGCCCGATTCACCTAATATGAAAGGTATAGCTGAAAAAAGAAATAGGACCTTATTGGATATGACTAGGAGTATGTTGAGTAGCTCCAAACTTCCAACTTCATTATGAAAGGAAGCACCCAAGACAGTCACATACATATTAAATAGGTTCCAACAAAAGTTGTGCCCAAAACACCCTTTGAAATCTGGAAAGGTTGGAAACCCAGTTTAAATCATTTCAAGGTATGGGGTGGTCCTGGTGAAATAAGAGTGTACAATCCACAGGAAAAGAAACTTGACCCTAAGACCATTAGAGCTTACTTTGTAGGCTATGCGGAAAGGTCAAAGGGTTATAAGTTTTATTGTCCTCCACCTTCTAAAAGATTTGTAGAATCTAAGAATGCCAAATTTCTTAAGAATGATGTGATTAGTCGAAGTGATTGTTCACAAGATAATCACATAGAACAAATCACTAACATCAATTATGAGGGAACATCAATAGTTAATGACTTTCCCACTGTTGGAGTTGACCACTACAAAAAAACATGTATTTTGTAGAGGTTAAAATATGACTTTTCTAGCGGTTACACAAACCGTTAGAAAATCAAGTGCTAGAAAGGGATTTCTAGTGGTTACGTGAACCGCTACACAGTGTGGTTAAAATGCCAGAAAACTTCTAGCAGTTAAAATAACCACTAGAAAAAACAAGTACTGGAAGTGGAAATTTATAGCGGTTACAAACCGCTAGAAAGATCTGAAAAATTTATAGCGGTTAATTAATCGCTAGAAAATTCTGAGCGAAATTTTATTTTGCCGGGAAACAAAAATTTTCATTTTGGTGTCATAATTTTCTAACAGTTATTAACTGCTAGAAAATTTAGAGGAAATCAAATTTTGAAGGGAATCAAAATTTTGTAATTGGCGCCAAAACATTTCTAGTGATTATTAACAGTTAGATGTGGCAGGTATTTAAATTTTACAAAATTTGTCCCTCTTTTATTCATTTCTAGCCAAAAAAATAAATTGAGATGTTTGATTATTAAAAAATATAATATTATAAATTTAAAAACCATTAAGTAGATTATATTAGAGAATTTTTGTTAATATGTATAATTACTAATGTGTTACATGTTATACATTTGAATTTTGTAATGAATAATAAGTAATTAAGTTATGATTGTGTCAAATGAAGAGAATTAAATTTAATAAGATAGATGAATAAAAGATGAGATAGTTTATAATATTGAACCTAAACTGTTATGTTGAGAAGTACTTGAATCAGTTGACGAAGGCATGACAAATGTGAAGAAGAAAAATTTGAAAGAAAAAGAGAAATAAATATGTTAGTAAATTATAAATAAAAACAAATAAAAGATATTAATACTTATAAAATAATAATCACCTTGCCATATAATGAAGAGAAAAAAACCACCACATCAAAGAATAAGAAAAAAAAGAGAGAATTATAAAGAAGAATGGGAGAGGAAGGAAAAGAGATAGGATAAATGAATGAAGAGGTGATGTGGTATTTTAGAGATCAGCGAGACATTTGTAGCGGTTTTTTTTACAGCGTTTTATTCATTTTGTAGCGGCCTTACATTTTCTAGCATATTATAAAACTGCTAGTATTTGTAGTGGTTTCACAATTTGTAGCGGTTATGTAACCGCTACAAATTGTAATTTTTTACTTTTTAAAAGACTGAACCAATTTTAATTTATACATATTTATTTATGAAAGGCAAATTTTTTGAATAATAAAAATTTTTGAAACTGCTATTCTTGATCTTTATCCTGCCTGAAAAGAGATATTTAAAAAAATTATGTTAGAATTATAATATATTTAGAAAAAATTAGTAATTAGTAGTTAATTATTTAAATAATTTAAGAAAAGATATATACCTGATAATTGCCAAATTATCGTCTTCTTGAGGAAAGAAGTTTTCAAAATTCAGGGGTTAGAAGGGTTCTCTGTCGTAAATAATGTCACCATCACCCATATCATAAAGATCTTGTGGCTTGAGGTGAATGACCATATTCCAGTCTTTATGTTTCTCGTCTTGACATAGTAAACCTGTTGTGCCTCGAAAACAAGAATATATGGCTCATCATCTTCAGATTCCCCCGTATGAATAAGTCTTGAGAAATTAACAGAGGTGATGCCCAAGTAGCCAGTAGCGAGTCCCTGTGGAGTTGTCATATTTGCCCAGGAGCACTTGAACAGAGTTACGATGAAAAGCTAGTAACTCAACTCAATGATGTCAATTAGCTTTCCATAGTAAGTGGCACCTCCAAAGCGCATGTCACTGTCACTGCTGCTAGCATAACATCTCGTCCCGAATGTCCCGCAAACTCCAGAGTTTTGTGTGAGCAATCCTTGATCACGTCCAACAGTACAGAACTTGAAACCGTTGACATTATACACGGTAAACCTTCATACATGGTCTAACGGACCGAGGGAAAGAGCTTTGAATTCATCTATGTATGAGCTGTTATCATTACGTATTCGACGTGTAAACCAACCGGGAAACTCTTTGTGGACTCTTTTATCAATGTCAATGGAACACGCACGCCCCCGTAGCTGCCGCCTAAGGTAACTTCTAAACTCACTACAGTGAAGTGATTTTGTTATAAGAGTCAGTGAAAAACAAATATAAAGTGTAAAAGTTAGTGAGCTTATATAATACTTACTACATGAAGGGTTCAACTTGGCTGCAATTTATCAAAACATGTTAGTGTGCTTGGAGTTTCTTTGTGGGAGTGAGTCTGAAGAATTCATATCCTTCAACTGGTTTCCTGACAAGAGGAAATAAAGTTGACATGGAAGGACCAGGAGGAGAATCATCTACGCGACGTGGGTGGTTAAAATATGTCTCCATGTCATCAAAGTACCTTGAACAGAAGGTTAGGACCTCATCTCCGGAATAACCTTTTACTATTGACCCCTCAGGCCACGTCTTATTCTTAACATATGATTTTAATTTTCCCAAGTACCTGCAGGTTAATATTCCATTAATAACTGCGAGCAAATGAAATAACAATGTGAAATTTAAAGAGGCGGCCAGGGATAAAAGATAATCAATTGTACCTCTCTATAGGGTACACCCATCAATAGTGAACTAGGCCTGCAACCTTTGCTTCTCGAACAAGGTGGATAGTCATGTAAACCATAACAGTTAAGAATGATGGAGGAAATATCATCTCCAAGTGACAAAGTGTAAGAATTATTTTATTTTGCAGCTGATCAAGCTCTTCCGCTATCAAGACCTTCACACACAACTTCTTGAAAAATGAACACAATTCCACCAAAACCACAGATACATCAAAAGGAAGTGTGTTTTTCAAGGCCAATAGAAGTAACTGTTGCATAAGAACATGGGAGTCATGACTTTTAACCCAGCAACTTTTCAAGCCTGCAGATTGTTGCACCTTGAGATGTTGCTAGAATATCCATATGGTACTTTTATGTTCTTCAGTGTTGAAAGGAAGATATCCTTGTTCTGCTTCGTCAAGGTGAATTTAGCTGGTTGAAACTAGTCGTTTTTTCAGGCCAAGCCTCTTCA